>NC_086446.1:26429667-26709953 GCF_028390025.1 Pseudophryne corroboree | reverse complement strand
TTTTATTATGTTTTAATTTATATTTTTATTTTTATTTTTTATTTTTTATTTTTATTTTAAGAGTGCCTTTCAACATAAGGATAGTCGGTCTTCTCTTCAAACGTGCAATCTGGGAATGGCCTGTAACTGCTAGACCACCACTCCCTACACATTTCCAAGAGGATTCCAAACAATCCTCAGTTGGCAAATGATTCAAAATCTATGCACTCATTCAACCCTGCAGGGGCCAATGTTCTTAATTGGAATATCCATAAGGCTTCTTTCTCGCACAACTTGCGGTACCTGTCCCCCCCACGAATGGTAGTCTTCACATGTTGAACCCCTATCATATTTAACCCATCGATCTTACCTTGATGAATGTTAGAAAAGTGTTGAGACACACTATGGTTAGAATATTGTTTAAGAATATTTAGTCTATGCTCTCTAAACCTAGTTTTAATTGAACGAGTAGTGCGACCTACGTACTGCAGGCCACATGGGCACTGCAGCACGTATACGCAGTATGTAGTATCACAATTAATGAATTCACGTATCTCGAATTTCTCTTTTGTAGTGTTGGATTCAATATTCTGGACCCTATTTGCTATAAAACCGCATGTAATACAGCGGTTTTTCCCGCATTTATAGCAACCTATTATAGGGGTTGTTAACCATGAATTACCAACGGAACCTACTACTTTAGTTTCCTTTTTTCTTTTCAACATACTAGGCGCTAGTAAGTTTTTTAAATTCTTATTTTTCTTAAATATAATTCTAGGGGTCTCTGTGATTGCTGATTGTAATATGGGGTCCTGTTGTAAAATTTTGAAATTATTTTTTAGTACTTTCTTAATCTTATATGATTGGCTGTTGTATTTTGACAGATAACATATTTTGGTTAAATTACCCTTATTATTAGTATCAGATATATGGGGTTTCTCTTTTATACTTATTAAATGTTCCCTGTCTGTCTTCTCTATTTTTATATGAGCTGTTTTCACTAGGGCTTTGGGATAGCCTCTATCCACGAAGTCCTTAGCCATATTATCTGCTTGAGTTCTATAGTCCCCTACTGAGGAACAATTCCTACGTAGTCGACTGAATTGACTAAACGGCACATTTTTTAACCAAGGTTTATAATGGTTACTGGAATAATGTAAAAAATTGTTTGTATCAACAGATTTTTTATAATTTTTTGTAGTAATCTGTCCGCCCTCAGAGGAGATAGTGAGATCCAAAAAATTTATAGTGTCCCTACTAAATGAATATGTAAACTTCAAATTATATTCATTATCATTAAGGTGAGTGACAAAATTACGTGCAGAAATCTCATCCCCATCCCAAATCAGAAATAAATCATCAATATAACGGCCATAGAATACTAGGTTCGCGCCGTATGGGCCCCCCCATATATATTGTTCCTCGAACATACCCATATAGGGACGGCCATGGGTACTAGGTTCGCGCCTAGTTTTGCCAATATTTATATGGGTATGTTCGAGGAACAATATATATGGGGGGGCCCATACGGCGCGAACCTAGTATTCTATGGCCGTTATATTGATGATTTATTTCTGAAGCTACAACGGTTTTGTGGTGTATCAGAAATTCCCTAAGCCCCGGACCCATCGATTTTGGTCAAATATGAAACATTTTAAAGTGCCCCAATTTCTGCTTTAAACTTTAGTTACCATCCCAAAATGAATCACTGAGATGAAAAAAGTTGATTTCGGAGCATGATTTGTGAACAGGAGCTTCAATGGTTTTGTGGCATATGAGAAATTCCCTAAGCCCCGGACCCATCGATTTTGGTCAAAAATAAAAAAATTTAAAGTGCCCCAATTTCTGCTTTAAACTTTAGTTACCATCCCAAAATGAATCACTGAGATGAAAAAAGTTGATTTCGGAGCATGATTTTTGAACAGAAGCTACAATGGTTTTGTGGTGAATGAGAAATTCCCTAAGCCCCAGACCCATCGATTTTGGTCAAATATGAAACATTTTAAAGTGCCCCAATTTCTGCTTTAAACTTTAGTTACCATCCCAAAATGAATCACTGAGATGAAAAAGGTTGATTTCGGAGCATGATTTGTGAACAGGAGCTTCAATGGTTTTGTGGCATATGAGAAATTCCCTAAGCCCCGGACCCATCGATTTTGGTCAAAAATAAAATATTTAAAGTGCCCCAATTTCTGCTTTAAACTTTAGTTACCATCCCAAAATGAATCACTGAGATGAAAAAAGTTGATTTCAGAGCATGATTTTTGAACAGGAGCTTCAATGGTTTTGTGGCATATGAGAAATTCCCTAAGCCCGGACCATTTGATTTTGGTCAAAAAGAAAAATTTTAAAAGTGCCCCAATTTCTGCTTTAAACTTTAGTTACCATCTCAAAATGAATCACTGAGATGAAAAAAGTTGATTTCGGATCATGATTTTTGAACAGGAGCTTCAATGGTTTTGTGGCATATGAGAAATTCCCGAAGCCCCGGACCCATCGATTTTGGTCAAAAATAAAAAAATTAAAAGTGCCCCAATTTCTGCTTTCAATTTTAGTTACCATCCCAAAATGAATCACTGAGATGAAAAAAGTTGATTTCGGAGCATTATCTTTGAACAGGTGCTTCAATGGTTTTGTGGCATATGAGAAATTCCCTAAGCCGCGGACCCATCGATTTTGGTCAAAAATAAAAAAATTTGAAGTGCCCCAATTTCTACTTTAAACTTTAGTTACCATCCCAAAATGAATCACTGAGATGAAAAAAGTTGATTTCGGAGCATGATTTTTGAACAGGAGCATCAACAGTTTTGTGGCGTATGAGAAATTCCCTAAGCCCCGGACCCATCGATTTTGGTCAAAAATGAAAAATTTTAAAGAGCCCCAATTTCTGCTTTAAACTTTAGTTACCATCCCTAAATGAATCACTGAGATGAAAAAAGTTGATTTTGGAGCATGATTTTTGAACAGAAGCTTCAATGGTTTTGTGGCATATGAGAAATTCCCTAAGCCCCGGACCCATCGATTTTGGTCAAAAATAAAATATTTAAAGTGCCCCAATTTCTGCTTTAAACTTTAGTTACCATCCCAAAATGAATCACTGAGATGAAAAAAGTTGATTTCGGAGCATGATTTTTGAACAGGAGCTTCAATGGTTTTGTGGCATATGAGAAATTCCCTAAGCCCGGACCATTTGATTTTGGTCAAAAAGAAAAATTTTAAAAGTGCCCCAATTTCTGCTTTAAACTTTAGTTACCATCTCAAAATGAATCACTGAGATGAAAAAAGTTGATTTCGGATCATGATTTTTGAACAGGAGCTTCAATGGTTTTGTGGCATATGAGAAATTCCCGAAGCCCCGGACCCATCAATTTTGGTCAAAAATAAAAAAATTAAAAGTGCCCCAATTTCTGCTTTCAATTTTAGTTACCATCCCAAAATGAATCACTGAGATGAAAAAAGTTGATTTCGGAGCATTATCTTTGAACAGGAGCTTCAATGGTTTTGTGGCATATGAGAAATTCCCTAAGCCGCGGACCCATCGATTTTGGTCAAAAATGAAAAATTTAAAAGTGCCCCAATTTCTGCTTTAAACTTTAGTTACCATCTCAAAATGAATCACTGAGATGAAAAAAGTTGATTTCGGATCATGATTTTTGAACAGGAGCATCAATGGTTTTGTGGCATATGAGAAATTCCCGAAGCCCCGGACCCATCGATTTTGGTCAAAAATAAAAAAATTAAAAGTGCCCCAATTTCTGCTTTCAATTTTAGTTACCATCCCAAAATGAATCATTGAGATGAAAAAAGTTGATTTCGGAGCATTATCTTTGAACAGGAGCTTCAATGGTTTTGTAGCATATGAGAAATTCCCTAAGCCGCGGACCCATCGATTTTGGTCAAAAATAAAAAAATTTGAAGTGCCCCAATTTCTACTTTAAACTTTAGTTACCATCCCAAAATGAATCACTGAGATAAAAAAGTTGATTTCGGAGCATAATTTTTGAACAGAAGCTACAACGGTTTTGTGGTGTATGAGAAATTCCCTAAGCCCCAGACCCATCGATTTTGGTCAAAAATGAAACATTTTAAAGTGCCCCAATTTCTGCTTTAAACTTTAGTTACCATCTCAAAATGAATCACTGAGATGAAAAAAGTTGATTTCGGAGCATGATTTTTGAACAGGAGCTTCAATGGTTTTGTGGCATATGAAAAATTCCCTAAGCCCCAGACCCATCAATTTTGGTCAAAAATAAAAAAATTAAAAGTGCCCCAATTTCTGCTTTAAACTTTAGTTACCATCCCAAAATGAATTACTGAGATGAAAAAAGTTGATTTCGGAGCATGATTTTTGAACAGGAGCTTCAATGGTTTTGTGGCATATGAGAAATTCCCTAAGCCTTGGACCCATTGATTTTGGTCAAAAATAAAAAATTTAAAAGTGCCCCAATTTCTGCTTTAAACTTTAGATACCATCCTAAAATGAATTACTGAGATAAAAAAGTTGATTTTGGAGCATGATTTTTGAACAGGAGCTACAACTGTTTTGTGGTGTATGAGAAATTCCCTAAGCCCCGGACCCATCGATTTTGGTCAAAAATGAAAAATTTTAAAGAGCCCCAATTTCTGCTTTAAACTTTAGTTACCATCCCTAAATGAATCACTGAGATGAAAAAAGTTGATTTTGGAGCATGATTTTTGAACAGACGCTACAACGGTTTTGTGGTGTATCAGAAATTCCCTAAGCCCCGGACCCATCGATTTTGGTCAAATATGAAACATTTTAAAGTGCCCCAATTTCTGCTTTAAACTTTAGTTACCATCCCAAAATGAATCACTGAGATGAAAAAAGTTGATTTCGGAGCATGATTTGTGAACAGGAGCTTCAATGGTTTTGTGGCATATGAGAAATTCCCTAAGCCCCGGACCCATCGATTTTGGTCAAAAATAAAAAAATTTAAAGTGCCCCAATTTCTGCTTTAAACTTTAGTTACCATCCCAAAATGAATCACTGAGATGAAAAAAGTTGATTTCGGAGCATGATTTTTGAACAGAAGCTACAATGGTTTTGTGGTGAATGAGAAATTCCCTAAGCCCCAGACCCATCGATTTTGGTCAAATATGAAACATTTTAAAGTGCCCCAATTTCTGCTTTAAACTTTAGTTACCATCCCAAAATGAATCACTGAGATGAAAAAGGTTGATTTCGGAGCATGATTTGTGAACAGGAGCTTCAATGGTTTTGTGGCATATGAGAAATTCCCTAAGCCCCGGACCCATCGATTTTGGTCAAAAATAAAATATTTAAAGTGCCCCAATTTCTGCTTTAAACTTTAGTTACCATCCCAAAATGAATCACTGAGATGAAAAAAGTTGATTTCGGAGCATGATTTTTGAACAGGAGCTTCAATGGTTTTGTGGCATATGAGAAATTCCCTAAGCCCGG
Organism: Pseudophryne corroboree; assembly: GCF_028390025.1. NCBI lineage: Eukaryota > Metazoa > Chordata > Amphibia > Anura > Myobatrachidae > Pseudophryne > Pseudophryne corroboree. The sequence goes on along the minus strand of NC_086446.1, from coordinate 26,704,531 downwards.
ACCATTTGATTTTGGTCAAAAAGAAAAATTTTAAAAGTGCCCCAATTTCTGCTTTAAACTTTAGTTACCATCTCAAAATGAATCACTGAGATGAAAAAAGTTGATTTCGGATCATGATTTTTGAACAGGAGCTTCAATGGTTTTGGGGCATATGAGAAATTCCCGAAGCCCCGGACCCATCGATTTTGGTCAAAAATAAAAAAATTAAAAGTGCCCCAATTTCTGCTTTCAATTTTAGTTACCATCCCAAAATGAATCACTGAGATGAAAAAAGTTGATTTCGGAGCATTATCTTTGAACAGGTGCTTCAATGGTTTTGTGGCATATGAGAAATTCCCTAAGCCGCGGACCCATCGATTTTGGTCAAAAATAAAAAAATTTGAAGTGCCCCAATTTCTACTTTAAACTTTAGTTACCATCCCAAAATGAATCACTGAGATGAAAAAAGTTGATTTCGGAGCATGATTTTTGAACAGGAGCATCAACAGTTTTGTGGCGTATGAGAAATTCCCTAAGCCCCGGACCCATCGATTTTGGTCAAAAATGAAAAATTTTAAAGAGCCCCAATTTCTGCTTTAAACTTTAGTTACCATCCCTAAATGAATCACTGAGATGAAAAAAGTTGATTTTGGAGCATGATTTTTGAACAAAAGCTTCAATGGTTTTGTGGCATATGAGAAATTCCCTAAGCCCCGGACCCATCGATTTTGGTCAAAAATAAAATATTTAAAGTGCCCCAATTTCTGCTTTAAACTTTAGTTACCATCCCAAAATGAATCACTGAGATGAAAAAAGTTGATTTCGGAGCATGATTTTTGAACAGGAGCTTCAATGGTTTTGTGGCATATGAGAAATTCCCTAAGCCCGGACCATTTGATTTTGGTCAAAAAGAAAAATTTTAAAAGTGCCCCAATTTCTGCTTTAAACTTTAGTTACCATCTCAAAATGAATCACTGAGATGAAAAAAGTTGATTTCGGATCATGATTTTTGAACAGGAGCTTCAATGGTTTTGTGGCATATGAGAAATTCCCGAAGCCCCGGACCCATCGATTTTGGTCAAAATTAAAAAAATTAAAAGTGCCCCAATTTCTGCTTTCAATTTTAGTTACCATCCCAAAATGAATCACTGAGATGAAAAAAGTTGATTTCGGAGCATTATCTTTGAACAGGAGCTTCAATGGTTTTGTGGCATATGAGAAATTCCCTAAGCCGCGGACCCATCGATTTTGGTCAAAAATAAAAAAATTTGAAGTGCCCCAATTTCTACTTTAAACTTTAGTTACCATCCCAAAATGAATCACTGAGATGAAAAAAGTTGATTTCGGAGCATGATTTTTGAACAGGAGCATCAACAGTTTTGTGGCGTATGAGAAATTCCCTAAGCCCCGGACCCATCGATTTTGGTCAAAAATGAAAAATTTTAAAGAGCCCCAATTTCTGCTTTAAACTTTAGTTACCATCCCTAAATGAATCACTGAGATGAAAAAAGTTGATTTTGGAGCATGATTTTTGAACAGAAGCTACAATGGTTTTGTGGTGATCCAGAAATTCCCGAAGCCCCGGACCCATCAATTTTGGACAAATATGAAACATTTTAAAGTGCCCCAATTTATGCTTTAAACTTTAGTTACCATCCCAAAATGAATCACTGAGATGAAAAAAGTTGATTTCGGAGCATGATTTTTGAATAGGAGCTTCAATGGTTTTGTGGCATATGAGAAATTCCCTAAGCCCCAGACCCATCGATTTTGGTAAAAAATGAAAAATTTTAAAGTGCCCCAATTTCTGCTTTAAACTTTAGTTACCATCTCAAAATGAATCACTAAGATGAAAAAAGTTGATTTCGGAGCATGATTTGTGAACAGGAGCTTCAATGGTTTTGTGGCATATGAGAAATTCCCTAAGCCCCGAACCCATCGATTTTGGTCAAAAATACAAAAATTTTGAAGTGCCCCAATTTCTACTTTAAACTTTAGTTACCATCCCAAAATGAATCACTGAGATAAAAAAGTTGATTTCGGAGCATGATTTTTGAACAGGAGCTTCAACAGTTTTGTGGCATATGAGAAATTCCCTAAGCCCTGGACCCATCGATTTTGGTCAAAAATGAAAAATTTTAAAGTGCCCCAATTTCTGCTTTAAACTTTAGTTACCATCCCTAAATGAATCACTGAGATGAAAAAAGTTGATTTCGGAGCATGATTTTTGAACAGAAACTACAATGGTTTTGTGGTGTATGAGAAATTCCCTAAGCCCCAGACCCATCGATTTTGGTCAAAAATGAAAAATATTAAAGTGCCCCAATTTCTGCTTTAAACTTTAGTTACCATCCCAAAATGAATCACTGAGATGAAAAAAGTTGATTTCGGAGCATTATTTTGGAACAGGAGCTTCAATGGTTTTGTGGTGTATGAGAAATTCCCTAAGCCCCGGACACATCGATTTTGGTCAAAAATAAAAATGTAAAAGTGCCCCAATTTCAGCTTTAAACTTTAGTTACCATCCCTAAATGAATCACTTAGATGAAAAAAGTTGATTTCGGAGCATGATTTTTGAACAGGAGCTTCAATGGTTTTGTGGCGTTTGAGAAATTCCCTAAGCCCCAGACCCATCGATTTTGGTCAAAAATAAAAAATGTAAAAGTGCCCCAATTTTTGCTTTAAAGTTTAGTTACCATCTCAAAATGAATCACTGAGATGAAAAAAGTTGATTTCGGAGCATGATTTTTGAACAGGAGCTTCAATGGTTTTGTGGCATATGAAAAATTCCCTAAGCCCCAGACCCATCAATTTTGGTCAAAAATAAAAAAATTAAAAGTGCCCCAATTTCTGCTTTAAACTTTAGTTACCATCCCAAAATGAATTACTGAGATGAAAAAAGTTGATTTTGGAGCATGATTTTTGAACAGGAGCTACAACTGTTTTGTGGTGTATGAGAAATTCCCTAAGCCCCGGACCCATCGATTTTGGTCAAAAATGAAAAATTTTAAAGAGCCCCAATTTCTGCTTTAAACTTTAGTTACCATCCCTAAATGAATCACTGAGATGAAAAAAGTTGATTTTGGAGCATGATTTTTGAACAGACGCTACAACGGTTTTGTGGTGTATCAGAAATTCCCTAAGCCCCGGACCCATCGATTTTGGTCAAATATGAAACATTTTAAAGTGCCCCAATTTCTGCTTTAAACTTTAGTTACCATCCCAAAATGAATCACTGAGATGAAAAAAGTTGATTTCGGAGCATGATTTGTGAACAGGAGCTTCAATGGTTTTGTGGCATATGAGAAATTCCCTAAGCCCCGGACCCATCGATTTTGGTCAAAAATAAAAAAATTTAAAGTGCCCCAATTTCTGCTTTAAACTTTAGTTACCATCCCAAAATGAATCACTGAGATGAAAAAAGTTGATTTCGGAGCATGATTTTTGAACAGAAGCTACAATGGTTTTGTGGTGAATGAGAAATTCCCTAAGCCCCAGACCCATCGATTTTGGTCAAATATGAAACATTTTAAAGTGCCCCAATTTCTGCTTTAAACTTTAGTTACCATCCCAAAATGAATCACTGAGATGAAAAAGGTTGATTTCGGAGCATGATTTGTGAACAGGAGCTTCAATGGTTTTGTGGCATATGAGAAATTCCCTAAGCCCCGGACCCATCGATTTTGGTCAAAAATAAAATATTTAAAGTGCCCCAATTTCTGCTTTAAACTTTAGTTACCATCCCAAAATGAATCACTGAGATGAAAAAAGTTGATTTCGGAGCATGATTTTTGAACAGGAGCTTCAATGGTTTTGTGGCATATGAGAAATTCCCTAAGCCCGGACCATTTGATTTTGGTCAAAAAGAAAAATTTTAAAAGTGCCCCAATTTCTGCTTTAAACTTTAGTTACCATCTCAAAATGAATCACTGAGATGAAAAAAGTTGATTTCGGATCATGATTTTTGAACAGGAGCTTCAATGGTTTTGGGGCATATGAGAAATTCCCGAAGCCCCGGACCCATCGATTTTGGTCAAAAATAAAAAAATTAAAAGTGCCCCAATTTCTGCTTTCAATTTTAGTTACCATCCCAAAATGAATCACTGAGATGAAAAAAGTTGATTTCGGAGCATGATTTTTGAACAGGAGCTTCAATGGTTTTGTGGCATATGAGAAATTCCCTAAGCCCGGACCATTTGATTTTGGTCAAAAAGAAAAATTTTAAAAGTGCCCCAATTTCTGCTTTAAACTTTAGTTACCATCTCAAAATGAATCACTGAGATGAAAAAAGTTGATTTCGGATCATGATTTTTGAACAGGAGCTTCAATGGTTTTGTGGCATATGAGAAATTCCCGAAGCCCCGGACCCATCGATTTTGGTCAAAATTAAAAAAATTAAAAGTGCCCCAATTTCTGCTTTCAATTTTAGTTACCATCCCAAAATGAATCACTGAGATGAAAAAAGTTGATTTCGGAGCATTATCTTTGAACAGGAGCTTCAATGGTTTTGTGGCATATGAGAAATTCCCTAAGCCGCGGACCCATCGATTTTGGTCAAAAATAAAAAATTTTGAAGTGCCCCAATTTCTACTTTAAACTTTAGTTACCATCCCAAAATGAATCACTGAGATGAAAAAAGTTGATTTCGGAGCATGATTTTTGAACAGGAGCATCAACAGTTTTGTGGCGTATGAGAAATTCCCTAAGCCCCGGACCCATCGATTTTGGTCAAAAATGAAAAATTTTAAAGAGCCCCAATTTCTGCTTTAAACTTTAGTTACCATCCCTAAATGAATCACTGAGATGAAAAAAGTTGATTTTGGAGCATGATTTTTGAACAGAAGCTACAATGGTTTTGTGGTGATCCAGAAATTCCCGAAGCCCCGGACCCATCAATTTTGGACAAATATGAAACATTTTAAAGTGCCCCAATTTATGCTTTAAACTTTAGTTACCATCCCAAAATGAATCACTGAGATGAAAAAAGTTGATTTCGGAGCATGATTTTTGAATAGGAGCTTCAATGGTTTTGTGGCATATGAGAAATTCCCTAAGCCCCAGACCCATCGATTTTGGTAAAAAATGAAAAATTTTAAAGTGCCCCAATTTCTGCTTTAAACTTTAGTTACCATCTCAAAATGAATCACTAAGATGAAAAAAGTTGATTTCGGAGCATGATTTGTGAACAGGAGCTTCAATGGTTTTGTGGCATATGAGAAATTCCCTAAGCCCCGAACCCATCGATTTTGGTCAAAAATACAAAAATTTTGAAGTGCCCCAATTTCTACTTTAAACTTTAGTTACCATCCCAAAATGAATCACTGAGATAAAAAAGTTGATTTCGGAGCATGATTTTTGAACAGGAGCTTCAACAGTTTTGTGGCATATGAGAAATTCCCTAAGCCCTGGACCCATCGATTTTGGTCAAAAATGAAAAATTTTAAAGTGCCCCAATTTCTGCTTTAAACTTTAGTTACCATCCCTAAATGAATCACTGAGATGAAAAAAGTTGATTTCGGAGCATGATTTTTGAACAGAAACTACAATGGTTTTGTGGTGTATGAGAAATTCCCTAAGCCCCAGACCCATCGATTTTGGTCAAAAATGAAAAATATTAAAGTGCCCCAATTTCTGCTTTAAACTTTAGTTACCATCCCAAAATGAATCACTGAGATGAAAAAAGTTGATTTCGGAGCATTATTTTGGAACAGGAGCTTCAATGGTTTTGTGGTGTATGAGAAATTCCCTAAGCCCCGGACACATCGATTTTGGTCAAAAATAAAAATGTAAAAGTGCCCCAATTTCAGCTTTAAACTTTAGTTACCATCCCTAAATGAATCACTTAGATGAAAAAAGTTGATTTCGGAGCATGATTTTTGAACAGGAGCTTCAATGGTTTTGTGGCGTTTGAGAAATTCCCTAAGCCCCAGACCCATCGATTTTGGTCAAAAATAAAAAATGTAAAAGTGCCCCAATTTTTGCTTTAAAGTTTAGTTACCATCTCAAAATGAATCACTGAGATGAAAAAAGTTGATTTCGGAGCATGATTTTTGAACAGGAGCTTCAATGGTTTTGTGGCATATGAAAAATTCCCTAAGCCCCAGACCCATCAATTTTGGTCAAAAATAAAAAAATTAAAAGTGCCCCAATTTCTGCTTTAAACTTTAGTTACCATCCCAAAATGAATTACTGAGATGAAAAAAGTTGATTTCGGAGCATGATTTTTGATCAGGAGCTTCAATGGTTTTGTGGCATATGAGAAATTCCCTAAGCCTTGGATCCATTGATTTTGGTCAAAAATAAAAAAATTAAAAGTGCCCCAATTTCTGCTTTAAACTTTAGATACCATCCTAAAATGAATCACTGAGATAAAAAAGTTGATTTTGGAGCATGATTTTTGAACAGGAGCTACAACTGTTTTGTGGTGTATGAGAAATTCCCTAAGCCCCGGACCCATCGATTTTGGTCAAAAATGAAAAATTTTAAAGAGCCCCAATTTCTGCTTTAAACTTTAGTTACCATCCCTAAATGAATCACTGAGATGAAAAAAGTTGATTTTGGAGCATGATTTTTGAACAGAAGCTACAACGGTTTTGTGGTGTATCAGAAATTCCCTAAGCCCCGGACCCATCGATTTTGGTCAAATATGAAACATTTTAAAGTGCCCCAATTTCTGCTTTAAACTTTAGTTACCATCCCAAAATGAGTCACTGAGATGAAAAAAGTTGATTTCGGAGCATGATTTGTGAACAGGAGCTTCAATGGTTTTGTGGCATATGAGAAATTCCCTAAGCCCCGGACCCATCGATTTTGGTCAAAAATAAAATATTTAAAGTGCCCCAATTTCTGCTTTAAACTTTAGTTACCATCCCAAAATGAATCACTGAGATGAAAAAAGTTGATTTCGGAGCATGATTTTTGAACAGGAGCTTCAATGGTTTTGTGGCATATGAGAAATTCCCTAAGCCCGGACCATTTGATTTTGGTCAAAAAGAAAAATTTTAAAAGTGCCCCAATTTCTGCTTTAAACTTTAGTTACCATCTCAAAATGAATCACTGAGATGAAAAAAGTTGATTTCGGATCATGATTTTTGAACAGGAGCATCAATGGTTTTGTGGCATATGAGAAATTCCCGAAGCCCCGGACCCATCGATTTTGGTCAAAAATAAAAAAATTAAAAGTGCCCCAATTTCTGCTTTCAATTTTAGTTACCATCCCAAAATGAATCACTGAGATGAAAAAAGTTGATTTCGGAGCATTATCTTTGAACAGGAGCTTCAATGGTTTTGTGGCATATGAGAAATTCCCTAAGCCGCGGACCCATCGATTTTGGTCAAAAATAAAAAAAATTGAAGTGCCCCAATTTCTACTTTAAACTTTAGTTACCATCCCAAAATGAATCACTGAGATAAAAAAGTTGATTTCGGAGCATAATTTTTGAACAGAAGCTACAACGGTTTTGTGGTGTATGAGAAATTCCCTAAGCCCCAGACCCATCGATTTTGGTCAAAAATGAAACATTTTAAAGTGCCCCAATTTCTGCTTTAAACTTTAGTTACCATCTCAAAATGAATCACTGAGATGAAAAAAGTTGATTTCGGAGCATGATTTTTGAACAGGAGCTTCAATGGTTTTGTGGCATATGAAAAATTCCCTAAGCCCCAGACCCATCAATTTTGGTCAAAAATAAAAAAATTAAAAGTGCCCCAATTTCTGCTTTAAACTTTAGTTACCATCCCAAAATGAATTACTGAGATGAAAAAAGTTGATTTCGGAGCATGATTTTTGAACAGGAGCTTCAATGGTTTTGTGGCATATGAGAAATTCCCTAAGCCTTGGACCCATTGATTTTGGTCAAAAATAAAAAATTTAAAAGTGCCCCAATTTCTGCTTTAAACTTTAGATACCATCCTAAAATGAATTACTGAGATAAAAAAGTTGATTTTGGAGCATGATTTTTGAACAGGAGCTACAACTGTTTTGTGGTGTATGAGAAATTCCCTAAGCCCCGGACCCATCGATTTTGGTCAAAAATGAAAAATTTTAAAGAGCCCCAATTTCTGCTTTAAACTTTAGTTACCATCCCTAAATGAATCACTGAGATGAAAAAAGTTGATTTTGGAGCATGATTTTTGAACAGACGCTACAACGGTTTTGTGGTGTATCAGAAATTCCCTAAGCCCCGGACCCATCGATTTTGGTCAAATATGAAACATTTTAAAGTGCCCCAATTTCTGCTTTAAACTTTAGTTACAATCCCAAAATGAATCACTGAGATGAAAAAAGTTGATTTCGGAGCATGATTTTTGAACAGGAGCTTCAATGGTTTTGTGGCATATGATAAATTCCCTAAGCCTTCGACCCATTAATTTTGGTCAAAAATAAAAAATGTAAAAGTGCCCCAATTTCTGCTTTAAACTTTAGTTACCATCCCAAAATGAATCACTGAGATGAAAAAGGTTGATTTCGGAGCATGATTTGTGAACAGGAGCTTCAATGGTTTTGTGGCATATGAGAAATTCCCTAAGCCCCGGACCCATCGATTTTGGTCAAAATTAAAATATTTAAAGTGCCCCAATTTCTGCTTTAAACATTAGTTACCATCCCAAAATGAATCACTGAGATGAAAAAAGTTGATTTCGGAGCATGATTTTTGAACAGGAGCTTCAATGGTTTTGTGGCATATGAGAAATTCCCTAAGCCCGGACCATTTGATTTTGGTCAAAAAGAAAATTTTTAAAAGTGCCCCAATTTCTGCTTTAAGCTTTAGTTACCATCTCAAAATGAATCACTGAGATGAAAAAAGTTGATTTCGGATCATGATTTTTGAACAGGAGCTTCAATGGTTTTGTGGCATATGAGAAATTCCCTAAGCCCCGGACCCATCGATTTTGGTCAAAAATAAAAAAATTAAAAGTGCCCCAATTTCTGCTTTCAATTTTAGTTACCATCCCAAAATGAATCACTGAGATGAAAAAAGTTGATTTCGGAGCATTATTTTTGAACAGGAGCTTCAATGGTTTTGTGGCATATGAGAAATTCCCTAAGCCGCGGACCCATCGATTTTGGTCAAAAATAAAAAAAATTGAAGTGCCCCAATTTCTACTTTAAACTTTAGTTACCATCCCAAAATGAATCACTGAGATAAAAAAGTTGATTTCGGAGCATAATTTTTGAACAGAAGCTACAACGGTTTTGTGGTGTATGAGAAATTCCCTAAGCCCCAGACCCTTCGATTTTGGTCAAAAATGAAACATTTTAAAGTGCCCCAATTTCTGCTTTAAACTTTAGTTACCATCCCAAAATGAATCACTGAGATGAAAAAAGTTGATTTCGGAGCATGATTTTTGAACAGGAGCTTCAATGGTTTTGTGGCATATGAGAAATTCCCTAAGCCTCGGACCCATTAATTTTGGTCAAAAATAAAAAATTTAAAAGTACCCAATTTCTGCTTTAAACTTTAGTTACCATCCCAAAATGAATCACTGAGATGAAAAAAGTTGATTTCGGAGCATGATTTTTGAACAGGAGCTTCAATGGTTTTGTGGCGTTTGAGAAATTCCCTAAGCCCCAGACCCATCGATTTTGGTCAAAAATAAATTTTTTTGAAGTGCCCCAATTTCTACTTTAAACTTTAGTTACCATCCCAAAATGAATCACTTAGATAAAAAAGTTGATTTCGGAGCATGATTTGTGAACAGGAGCTTCAACAGTTTTGTGGCGTATGAGAAATTCCCTAAGCCCTGGACCCATCGATTTTGGTCAAAAATGAAAAATTTTAAAGTGCCCCAATTTCTGCTTTAAACTTTAGTTACCATCCCTAAATGAATCACTGAGATGAAAAAAGTTGATTTTGGAGCATGATTTTTGAACAGAAACTACAATGGTTTTGTGGTTTATGAGAAATTCCCTAAGCGCCAGACCCATCGATTTTGGTCAAAAATGAAAAATATTAAAGTGCCCCAATTTCTGCTTTAAACTTTAGTTACCATCCCAAAATGAATCACTGAGATGAAAAAAGTTGATTTCGGAGCATTATTTTGGAACAGGAGCTTCAAAGGTTTTGTGGTGTATGAGAAATTCCCTAAGCCCCGGACACATCGATTTTGGTCAAAAATAAAAATGTAAAAGTGCCCCAATTTCAGCTTTAAACTTTAGTTACCATCCCTAAATGAATCACTGAGATGAAAAAAGTTGATTTCGGAGCATGATTTATGAACAGGAGCTTCAATGGTTTTGTGGCATATGAAAAACTTCCTAAGCCCCAGACCCATCAATTTTGGTCAAAAATAAAAAAATTAAAAGTGCCCCAATTTCTGCTTTAAACTTTAGTTACCATCCCAAAATGAATTACTGAGATGAAAAAAGTTGATTTCGGAGCATGATTTTTGAACAGGAGCTTCAATGGTTTTGTGGCATATGAGAAATTCCCTAAGCCTTGGACCCATCGATTTTGGTCAAAAATTAAAAATGTTAAAGTGCCCCAATTTCTGCTTTAAAGTTTAGTTACCATCTCAAAATGAATCACTGAGATGAAAAAAGTTGATTTCGGAGCATTATTTTTGAACAGGAGCTACAACTGTTTTGTGGTGTATGAGAAATTCCCTAAGCCCCGGACCCATCGATTTTGGTCAAAAATAAAAAATGTAAAAGTGCCCCAATTTCTGCTTTAAAGTTTAGTTACCATCCCAAAATGAATCACTGAGATGAAAAAAGTTGATTTCGGAGCATGATTTTTGAACAGGAGCTTCAATGGTTTTGTGGCATATGAGAAATTCCCTAAGCCTTCGACCCATTAATTTTGGTCAAAAATAAAAAATTTAAAAGTGCCCCAATTTCTGCTTTAAACTTTAGTTACCATCCCAAAATGAATCACTGAGATAAAAAAGTTGATTTCGGAGCATGATTTTTGAACAGGAGCATCAACAGTTTTGTGGCGTATGAGAAATTCCCTAAGCCCCGGACCCATCGATTTTGGTCAAAAATGAAAAATTTTAAAGAGCCCCAATTTCTGCTTTAAACTTTAGTTACCATCCCTAAATGAATCACTGAGATGAAAAAAGTTGATTTTGGAGCATGATTTTTGAACAGAAGCTACAACGGTTTTGTGGCATATGAGAAATTCCCTAAGCCCCAGGCCTATCAATTTTGGTCAAAAATAAAAAAAATAAAAGTGCCCCAATATCTGCTTTAAACTTTAGTTACCATCTCAAAATGGATCACTAAGATGAAAAAAGTTGATTTCGGAGCATGATTTGTGAACAGGAGCTTCAATGGTTTTGTGGCATATGAGAAATTCCCTAAGCCCCGGACCCATCGATTTTGGTCAAAAATGAAAAATTTTAAAGTGCCCCAATTTCTGCTTTAAACTTTAGTTACCATCCCTAAATGAATCACTGAGATGAAAAAAGTTGATTTTGGAGCATGATTTTTGAACAGAAACTACAATGGTTTTGTGGTGAATGAGAAATTCCCTAAGCCCCAGACCCATCGATTTTGGTCAAAAATGAAAAATATTAAAGTGCCCCAATTTCTGCTTTAAACTTTAGTTACCATCCAAAAATGAATCACTGAGATGAAAAAAGTTGATTTCGGAGCATTATTTTGGAACAGGAGCTTCAATGGTTTTGTGGTGTATGAGAAATTCCCTAAGCCCCGGACACATCGATTTTGGTCAAAAATAAAAATGTGAAAGTGCCCGAATTTCAGCTTTAAACTTTAGCTACCATCCCTAAATGAATCACTGAGATAAAAAAGTTGATTTCGGAACATGATTTTTGAACAGGAGCTTCAATGGTTTTGTGGCATATGAGAAATTCCCTAAGCCCCGGACCCATCGATTTTGGTCAAAAATAAAAAATTTAAAAGTGCCCCAATTTCTGCTTTAAACTTTAGTTACCATCCCAAAATGAATCCCTGAGATGAAAAAAGTTGATTTCGGAGCATGATTTTTGAACAGGAGCTTCAATGGTTTTGTGGCATATGAGAAATTCCCTAAGCCCCGGACCCATCGATTTTGGTCAAAAATAAAAAATTTTAAAGTGCCCCAATTTCTGCTTTAAACTTTAGTTACCATCCCAAAATGAATCACTGAGATGAAAAAAGTTGATTTCGGAGCATGATTTTTGAACAGGAGCTTCAATGGTTTTGTGGCATATGAGAAATTCCCTGAGCCCGGACCATTTGATTTTGGTCAAAAAGAAAAAATTTAAAAGTGCCCCAATATCTGCTTTAAACTTTAGTTACCATCTCAAAATGAATCACTAAGATGAAAAAAGTTGATTTCGGAGCATGATTTTTGAACAGGAGCTTCAATGGTTTTGTGGCATATGAGAAATTCCCTAAGCTCCGGACCCATCGATTTTGGTAAAAAATAAATTTTTTTGAAGTGCCCCAATTTCTACTGTAAAATTTAGTTACCATCCCTAAATGAATCACTGAGATAAAAAAGTTGATTTCGGAGCATGATTTTTGAACAGAAGCTACAACGGTTTTGTGGTGTATGAGAAATTCCCTAAGCCCCAGACCCATCGATTTTGGTCAAAAATGAAACATTTTAAAGTGCCCCAATTTCTGCTTTACACTTTAGTTACCATCCCAAAATGAATCACTGAGATGAAAAAAGTTGATTTCGGAGCATGATTTTTGAACAGGAGCTTCAATGGTTTTGTGGCATATGAGAAATTCCCTAAGCCTCGGACCCATGAAATTTGGTCAAAAATAAAAAATTTAAAAGTGCCCCAATTTCTGCTTTAAACTTTAGTTACCATCCCAAAATGAATCACTGAGATGAAAAAAGTTGATTTCGGAGCATGATTTTTGAACAGGAGCTTCAATTGTTTTTTTTGGCATATGAGAAATTCCCTAAGCCCCAGACCCATCGACTTTGGTCAAAAATAAAAATTTTTGAAGTGCCCCAATTTCTGCTTTAAACTTTAGTTACCATCCCAAAATGAATCACTGAGATAAAAAAGTTGATTTCGGAGCATGATTTTTGAACAGGAGCTTCAACAGTTTTGTGGTGTATGAGAAATTCACTAAGCCCCAGTCCCATCGATTTTGGTCAAAAATGAAACATTTTAAAGTGCCCCAATTTCTGCTTTAAACTTTAGTTACCATCTCAAAATGAATCACTGAGATGAAAAAAGTTGATTTCGGAGCATTATTTTTGAACAGGAGCTTCAATGGTTTTGTGGCGTATGAGAAATTCCCTAAGCCCCGGACCTATCAATTTTGGTCAAAATTAAAAAAATAAAAGTGCCCCAATATCTGCTTTAAACTTCAGTTACCATCTCAAAATGAATCACTAAGATGAAAAAAGTTGATTTCGGAGCATGATTTTTGAACAGGAGCTTCAATGGTTTTGTGGCATATGAGAAATTCCCTAAGCCCGGACCATTTGATTTTGGTCAAAAAGAAAATTTTTAAAAGTGCCCCAATTTCTGCTTTAAACTTTAGTTACCATCTCAAAATGAATCACTGAGATGAAAAAAGTTGATTTCGGATCATGATTTTTGAACAGGAGCTTCAATGGTTTTGTGGCATATGAGAAATTCCCTAAGCCCCAGACCCATCGATTTTGGTCAAAAAGAAAAAAATTAAAAGTGCCCCAATTTCTGCTTTCAATTTTAGTTACCATCCCAAAATGAATCACTGAGATGAAAAAAGTTGATTTCGGAGCATTATCTTTGAACAGGAGCTTCAATGGTTTTGTGGCATATGAGAAATTCCCTAAGCCGCGGACCCATCAATTTTGGTCAAAAATAAAAAAATTTGAAGTGCCCCAATTTCTACTTTAAACTTTAGTTACCATCCCAAAATGAATCACTGAGATAAAAAAGTTGATTTCGGAGCATAATTTTTGAACAGAAGCTACAACGGTTTTGTGGTGTATGAGAAATTCCCTAAGCCCCAGACCCATCGATTTTGGTCAAAAATGAAACATTTTAAAGTGCCCCAATTTCTGCTTTAAACTTTAGTTACCATCCCAAAATGAATCACTGAGATGAAAAAAGTTGATTTCGGAGCATTATTTTGGAACAGGAGCTTCAATGGTTTTGTGGTGTATGAGAAATTCCCTAAGCCCCGGACACATCGATTTTGGTCAAAAATAAAAATGTAAAAGTGCCCCAATTTCAGCTTTAAACTTTAGTTACCATCCCTAAATGAATCACTGAGATGAAAAAAGTTGATTTCGGAGCATGATTTATGAACAGGAGCTTCAATGGTTTTGTGGCATATGAAAAACTTCCTAAGCCCCAGACCCATCAATTTTGGTAAAAAATAAAAAAATTAAAAGTGCCCCAATTTCTGCTTTAAACTTTAGTTACCATCCCAAAATGAATTACTGAGATGAAAAAAGTTGATTTCGGAGCATGATTTTTGAACAGGAGCTTCAATGGTTTTGTGGCATATGAGAAATTCCCTAAGCCTTGGACCCATTGATTTTGGTCAAAAATAAAAAATTTAAAAGTGCCCCAATTTCTGCTTTAAACTTTAGATACCATCCTAAAATGAATCACTGAGATGAAAAAAGTTGATTTAGGAACATTATTTTTGAACAGGAGCTACAACGGTTTTGTGGTGTATGAGAAATTCCATAAGCCCCAGACCCATCGATTTTGGTCAAAAATTAAAAATGTTAAAGTGCCCCAATTTCTGCTTTAAAGTTTAGTTACCATCTCAAAATGAATCACTGAGATGAAAAAAGTTGATTTCGGAGCATTATTTTTGAACAGGAGCTACAACTGTTTTGTGGTGTATGAGAAATTCCCTAAGCCCCGGACCCATCGATTTTGGTCAAAAATAAAAAATGTAAAAGTGCCCCAATTTCTGCTTTAAAGTTTAGTTACCATCCCAAAATGAATCACTGAGATGAAAAAAGTTGATTTCGGAGCATGATTTTTGAACAGGAGCTTCAATGGTTTTGTGGCATATGAGAAATTCCCTAAGCCTTCGACCCATTAATTTTGGTCAAAAATAAAAAATTTAAAAGTGCCCCAATTTCTGCTTTAAACTTTAGTTACCATCCCAAAATGAATCACTGAGATAAAAAAGTTGATTTCGGAGCATGATTTTTGAACAGGAGCATCAACAGTTTTGTGGCATATGAGAAATTCCCTAAGCCCCGGACCCATCGATTTTGGTCAAAAATGAAAAATTTTAAAGAGCCCCAATTTCTGCTTTAAACTTTAGTTACCATCCCTAAATGAATCACTGAGATGAAAAAAGTTGATTTTGGAGCATGATTTTTGAACAGAAGCTACAACGGTTTTGTGGTGTATCAGACATTCCCTAAGCCCCGGACCCATCGATTTTGATAAAAAATAAAAAAATTAAAAGTGCCCAAATTTCTGCTTTAAACTTTAGTTACCATCTCAAAATGAATCACTGAGATGAAAAAAGTTGATTACGGAGCATTCTTTTTGAACAGGAGCTTCAATGGTTTTGTGGCATATGAGAAATTCCCTAAGCCCGGACCATTTGATTTTGGTCAAAAAGAAAAAATGTAAAAGTGCCCCAATATCTACTTTAAACTTTAGTTACCATCTCAAAATGAATCACTAAGATGAAAAAAGTTGATTTCGGAGCATGATTTGTGAAAAGGAGCTTCAATGGTTTTGTGGCATATGAGAAATTCCCTAAGCCCCAGACCCATCGATTTTGGTCAAAAATAAAAAAATTAAAAGTGCCCCAATTTCTGCATTCAATTTTAGTTACCATCCAAAAATGAATCACTGAGATGAAAAAAGTTGATTTCGGAGCATTATTTTGGAACAGGAGCTTCAATGGTTTTGTGGTGTATGAGAAATTCCCTAAGCCCCGGACACATCGATTTTGGTCAAAAATAAAAATGTGAAAGTGCCCGAATTTCAGCTTTAAACTTTAGCTACCATCCCTAAATGAATCACTGAGATAAAAAAGTTGATTTCGGAACATGATTTTTGAACAGGAGCTTCAATGGTTTTGTGGCATATGAGAAATTCCCTAAGCCCCGGACACATCGATTTTGGTCAAAAATAAAAAAATTTAAAGTGCCCCAATTTCTGCTTTAAACTTTAGTTACCATCCCTAAATGAATCACTGATATGAAAAAAGTTGATTTCAGAGCATTATCTTTGAACAGGAGCTTCAATGGTTTTGTGGCATATGAGAAATTCCCTAAGCCCCGGACCCATCGATTTTGGTCAAAAATAAAAAAATTTAAAGTGCCCCAATTTCTGCTTTACACTTTAGTTACCATCCCAAAATGAATCACTGAGATGAAAAAAGTTGATTTCGGAGCATGATTTTTGAACAGGAGCTTCAATGGTTTTGTGGCATATGAGAAATTCCCTAAGCTCCGGACCCATCGATTTTGGTAAAAAATAAAATTTTTTGAAGTGCCCCAATTTCTACTTTAAAATTTAGTTACCATCCCAAAATGAATCACTGAGATAAAAAAGTTGATTTCGGAGCATAATTTTTGAACAGAAGCTACAACGGTTTTGTGGTGTATGAGAAATTCCCTAAGCCCCAGACCCATCGATTTTGGTCAAAAATGAAACATTTTAAAGTGCCCCAATTTCTGCTTTAAACTTTAGTTACCATCCCAAAATGAATCACTGAGATGGAAAAAGTTGATTTCGGAGCATGATTTTTGAACAGGAGCTTCAATGGTTTTGTGGCATATGAGAAATTCCCTAAGCCTCAGACCCATGAAATTTGGTCAAAAATAAAAAAATTAATAGTGCCCCAATTTCTGCTTTAAACTTTAGTTACCATCCCAAAATGAATCACTGAGATGAAA
Source organism: Pseudophryne corroboree (assembly GCF_028390025.1). Taxonomy (NCBI): domain Eukaryota; kingdom Metazoa; phylum Chordata; class Amphibia; order Anura; family Myobatrachidae; genus Pseudophryne; species Pseudophryne corroboree. The sequence goes on along the minus strand of NC_086446.1, from coordinate 26,687,762 downwards.
AAAGTTGATTTTGGAGCATGATTTTTGAACAGGAGCTTCAATTGTTTTTTTTGGCATATGAGAAATTCCCTAAGCCCCAGACCCATCGATTTTGGTCAAAAATAAAAATTTTTGAAGTGCCCCAATTTCTGCTTTAAACTTTAGTTACCATCCCAAAATGAATCACTGAGATAAAAAAGTTGATTTCGGAGCATGATTTTTGAACAGGAGCTTCAACAGTTTTGTGGTGTATGAGAAATTCACTAAGCCCCAGACCCATCGATTTTGGTCAAAAATGAAACATTTTAAAGTGCCCCAATTTCTGCTTTAAACTTTAGTTACCATCTCAAAATGAATCACTGAGATGAAAAAAGTTGATTTCGGAGCATTATTTTTGAACAGGAGCTTCAATGGTTTTGTGGCGTATGAGAAATTCCCTAAGCCCCGGACCTATCAATTTTGGTCAAAAATAAAAAACATAAAAGTGCCCCAATATCTGCTTTAAACTTCAGTTACCATCTCAAAATGAATCACTAAGATGAAAAAAGTTGATTTCGGAGCATGATTTTTGAACAGGAGCTTCAATGGTTTGTGGCATATGAGAAATTCCCTAAGCCTCGGACACATTTGATTTTGGTCAAAATAAAAAATTTAAAAGTGCCCCAATTTCTGCTTTAAACTTTAGTTAGCATCCCAAAATGAATCACTGAGATGAAAAAAGTTGATTTCGGAGCATGCTTTTTGAACCGGAGCTTCAATGGTTTTGTGGCATATGAGAAATTCCCTAAGCCCCGGACCATTTGATTTTGGTCAAAAATAAAAAATTTAAAAGTGCCCCAATTTCTGCTTTAAACTTTAGTTACCATCTCAAAATGAATCACTGAGATAAAAAAAGTTGATTTTGGAGCATGATTTTTGAACAGGAGCTTCAATGGTTTTGTGGCATATGAGAATTTTCCTAAGCCCCAAACCTATCAATTTTGGTCAAAAATAAAAAAAAATAAAAGTGCCCCAATTTCTGCTTTAAACTTTAGTTACAATCCCTAAATGAATCACTGAGATGAAAAAAGTTGATTTTGGAGCATGATTTTTGAACAGAAGCTACAACGGTTTTGTGGTGTATCAGAAATTCCCTAAGCCCCAGACCCATCGATTTTGGTCAAATATGAAACATTTTAAAGTGCCCCAATTTCTGCTTTAAACTTTAGTTACCATCCCTAAATGAATCACTGATATGAAAAAAGTTGATTTCAGAGCATTATCTTTGAACAGGAGCTTCAATGGTTTTGTGGCATATGAGAAATTCCCTAAGCCCCGGACCCATCGATTTTGGTCAAAAATAAAAAAATTTAAAGTGCCCCAATTTCTGCTTTACACTTTAGTTACCATCCCAAAATGAATCACTGAGATGAAAAAAGTTGATTTCGGAGCATGATTTTTGAACAGGAGCTTCAATGGTTTTGTGGCATATGAGAAATTCCCTAAGCTCCGGACCCATCGATTTTGGTAAAAAATAAAATTTTTTGAAGTGCCCCAATTTCTACTTTAAAATTTAGTTACCATCCCAAAATGAATCACTGAGATAAAAAAGTTGATTTCGGAGCATAATTTTTGAACAGAAGCTACAACGGTTTTGTGGTGTATGAGAAATTCCCTAAGCCCCAGACCCATCGATTTTGGTCAAAAATGAAACATTTTAAAGTGCCCCAATTTCTGCTTTAAACTTTAGTTACCATCCCAAAATGAATCACTGAGATGGAAAAAGTTGATTTCGGAGCATGATTTTTGAACAGGAGCTTCAATGGTTTTGTGGCATATGAGAAATTCCCTAAGCCTCAGACCCATGAAATTTGGTCAAAAATAAAAAAATTAATAGTGCCCCAATTTCTGCTTTAAACTTTAGTTACCATCCCAAAATGAATCACTGAGATGAAAAAAGTTGATTTTGGAGCATGATTTTTGAACAGGAGCTTCAATTGTTTTTTTTGGCATATGAGAAATTCCCTAAGCCCCAGACCCATCGATTTTGGTCAAAAATAAAAATTTTTGAAGTGCCCCAATTTCTGCTTTAAACTTTAGTTACCATCCCAAAATGAATCACTGAGATAAAAAAGTTGATTTCGGAGCATGATTTTTGAACAGGAGCTTCAACAGTTTTGTGGTGTATGAGAAATTCACTAAGCCCCAGACCCATCGATTTTGGTCAAATATGAAACATTTTAAAGTGCCCCAATTTCTGCTTTAAACTTTAGTTACCATCCCAAAATGAATCACTGAGATGAAAAAAGTTGATTTCGGAGCATGATTTTTGAACAGGAGCTTCAATGGTTTTGTGGCATATGAGAAATTCCCTAAGCCCGGACCATTTGATTTTGGTCAAAAAGAAAATTTTTAAAAGTGCCCCAATTTCTGCTTTAAACTTTAGTTACCATCTCAAAATGAATCACTGAGATGAAAAAAGTTGATTTCGGATCATGATTTTTGAACAGGAGCTTCAATGGTTTTGTGGCATATGAGAAATTCCCTAAGCCCCAGACCCATCGATTTTGGTCAAAAATAAAAAAATTAAAAGTGCCCCAATTTCTGCTTTCAATTTTAGTTACCATCCCAAAATGAATCACTGAGATGAAAAAAGTTGATTTCGGAGCATTATCTTTGAACAGGAGCTTCAATGGTTTTGTGGCATATGAGAAATTCCCTAAGCCGCGGACCCATCAATTTTGGTCAAAAATAAAAAAATTTGAAGTGCCCCAATTTCTACTTTAAACTTTAGTTACCATCCCAAAATGAATCACTGAGATAAAAAAAGTTGATTTCGGAGCATAATTTTTGAACAGAAGCTACAACGGTTTTGTGGTGTATGAGAAATTCCCTAAGCCCCAGACCCATCGATTTTGGTCAAAAATGAAACATTTTAAAGTGCCCCAATTTCTGCTTTAAACTTTAGTTACCATCCCAAAATGAATCACTTAGATGAAAAAAGTTGATTTCGGAGCATGATTTTTGAACAGGAGCTTCAATGGTTTTGTGGCATATGAGAAATTCCCTAAGCCTCGGACCCATTAATTTTGGTCAAAAATAAAAAATTTAAAAGTGCCCCAATTTCTGCTTTAAACTTTAGTTACCATCCCAAAATGAATCACTGAGATGAAAAAAGTTGATTTCGGAGCATGATTTTTGAACAGGAGCTTCAATGGTTTTGTGGCATTTGAGAAATTCCCTAAGCCCCAGACCCATCGATTTTGGTCAAAAATAAAAATGTAAAAGTGCCCCAATTTTTGCTTTAAAGTTTAGTTACCATCTCAAAATGAATCACTGAGATGAAAAAAGTTGATTTCGGAGCATGATTTTTGAACAGGAGCTTCAATTGTTTTTTTTGGCATATGAGAAATTCCCTAAGCCCCGGACCCATCGATTTTGGTCAAAAATAAAAAATTTTGAAGTGCCCCAATTTCTGCTTTAAACTTTAGTTACCATCCCAAAATGAATCACTGAGATAAAAAAAGTTGATTTTGGAGCATGATTTTTGAACAGGAGCTTCAATGGTTTTGTGGCATATGAGAAATTTCCTAAGCCCCAAACCTATCAATTTTGGTCAAAAATAAAAAAAATAAAAGTGCCCCAATTTCTGCTTTAAACTTTAGTTACAATCCCTAAATGAATCACTGAGATGAAAAAAGTTGATTTTGGAGCATGATTTTTGAACAGTAGCTACAACGGTTTTGTGGTGTATCAGAAATTCCCTAAGCCCCAGACCCATCGATTTTGGTCAAAAATGAAACATTTTAAAGTGCCCCAATTTCTGCTTTAAACTTTAGTTACCATCCCAAAATGAATCACTGAGATGGAAAAAGTTGATTTCGGAGCATGATTTTTGAACAGGAGCTTCAATGGTTTTGTGGCATATGAGAAATTCCCTAAGCCTCAGACCCATGAAATTTGGTCAAAAATAAAAAAATTAAAAGTGCCCCAATTTCTGCTTTAAACTTTAGTTACCATCCCAAAATGAATCACTGAGATGAAAAAAGTTGATTTTGGAGCATGATTTTTTAACAGGAGCTTCAATTGTTTTTTTGGCATATGAGAAATTCCCTAAGCCCCAGACCCATCGATTTTGGTCAAAAATAAAAATTTTTGAAGTGCCCCAATTTCTGCTTTAAACTTTAGTTACCATCCCAAAATGAATCACTGAGATAAAAAAGTTGATTTCGGAGCATGATTTTTGAACAGGAGCTTCAACAGTTTTGTGGTGTATGAGAAATTCACTAAGCCCCAGACCCATCGATTTTGGTCAAAAATGAAACATTTTAAAGTGCCCCAATTTCTGCTTTAAACTTTAGTTACCATCTCAAAATGAATCACTGAGATGAAAAAAGTTGATTTCGGAGCATTATTTTTGAACAGGAGCTTCAATGGTTTTGTGGCGTATGAGAAATTCCCTAAGCCCCGGACCTATCAATTTTGGTCAAAAATAAAAAAAATAAAAGTGCCCCAATATCTGCTTTAAACTTCAGTTACCATCTCAAAATGAATCACTAAGATGAAAAAAGTTGATTTCGGAGCATGATTTTTGAACAGGAGCTTCAATGGTTTGTGGCATATGAGAAATTCCCTAAGCCTCGGACACATTTGATTTTGGTCAAAATAAAAAATTTAAAAGTGCCCCAATTTCTGCTTTAAACTTTAGTTAGCATCCCAAAATGAATCACTGAGATGAAAAAAGTTGATTTCGGAGCATGCTTTTTGAACCGGAGCTTCAATGGTTTTGTGGCATATGAGAAATTCCCTAAGCCCCGGACCATTTGATTTTGGTCAAAAATAAAAAATTTAAAAGTGCCCCAATTTCTGCTTTAAACTTTAGTTACCATCTCAAAATGAATCACTGAGATAAAAAAAAGTTGATTTTGGAGCATGATTTTTGAACAGGAGCTTCAATGGTTTTGTGGCATATGAGAAATTTCCTAAGCCCCAAACCTATCAATTTTGGTCAAAAATAAAAAAAAATAAAAGTGCCCCAATTTCTGCTTTAAACTTTAGTTACAATCCCTAAATGAATCACTGAGATGAAAAAAGTTGATTTTGGAGCATGATTTTTGAACAGAAGCTACAACGGTTTTGTGGTGTATCAGAAATTCCCTAAGCCCCAGACCCATCGATTTTGGTCAAATATGAAACATTTTAAAGTGCCCCAATTTCTGCTTTAAACTTTAGTTACCATCCCAAAATGAATCACTGAGATGAAAAAAGTTGATTTCGGAGCATGATTTTTGAACAGGAGCTTCAATGGTTTTGTGGCATATGAGAAATTCCCTAAGCCCGGACCATTTGATTTTGGTCAAAAAGAAAATTTTTAAAAGTGCCCCAATTTCTGCTTTAAACTTTAGTTACCATCTCAAAATGAATCACTGAGATGAAAAAAGTTGATTTCGGATCATGATTTTTGAACAGGAGCTTCAATGGTTTTGTGGCATATGAGAAATTCCCTAAGCCCCAGACCCATCGATTTTGGTCAAAAATAAAAAAATTAAAAGTGCCCCAATTTCTGCTTTCAATTTTAGTTACCATCCCAAAATGAATCACTGAGATGAAAAAAGTTGATTTCGGAGCATTATCTTTGAACAGGAGCTTCAATGGTTTTGTGGCATATGAGAAATTCCCTAAGCCGCGGACCCATCAATTTTGGTCAAAAATAAAAAAATTTGAAGTGCCCCAATTTCTACTTTAAACTTTAGTTACCATCCCAAAATGAATCACTGAGATAAAAAAGTTGATTTCGGAGCATAATTTTTGAACAGAAGCTACAACGGTTTTGTGGTGTATGAGAAATTCCCTAAGCCCCAGACCCATCGATTTTGGTCAAAAATGAAACATTTTAAAGTGCCCCAATTTCTGCTTTAAACTTTAGTTACCATCCCAAAATGAATCACTTAGATGAAAAAAGTTGATTTCGGAGCATGATTTTTGAACAGGAGCTTCAATGGTTTTGTGGCATATGAGAAATTCCCTAAGCCTCGGACCCATTAATTTTGGTCAAAAATAAAAAATTTAAAAGTGCCCCAATTTCTGCTTTAAACTTTAGTTACCATCCCAAAATGAATCACTGAGATGAAAAAAGTTGATTTCGGAGCATGATTTTTGAACAGGAGCTTCAATGGTTTTGTGGCATTTGAGACATTCCCTAAGCCCCAGACCCATCGATTTTGGTCAAAAATAAAAATGTAAAAGTGCCCCAATTTTTGCTTTAAAGTTTAGTTACCATCTCAAAATGAATCACTGAGATGAAAAAAGTTGATTTCGGAGCATTATTTTTGAACAGGAGCTTCAATTGTTTTTTTTGGCATATGAGAAATTCCCTAAGCCCCGGACCCATCGATTTTGGTCAAAAATAAAAAATTTTGAAGTGCCCCAATTTCTGCTTTAAACTTTAGTTACCATCCCAAAATGAATCACTGAGATAAAAAAAGTTGATTTTGGAGCATGATTTTTGAACAGGAGCTTCAATGGTTTTGTGGCATATGAGAAATTTCCTAAGCCCCAAACCTATCAATTTTGGTCAAAAATAAAAAAAATAAAAGTGCCCCAATTTCTGCTTTAAACTTTAGTTACAATCCCTAAATGAATCACTGAGATGAAAAAAGTTGATTTTGGAGCATGATTTTTGAACAGTAGCTACAACGGTTTTGTGGTGTATCAGAAATTCCCTAAGCCCCAGACCCATCGATTTTGGTCAAATATGAAACATTTTAAAGTGCCCCAATTTCTGCTTTAAACTTTAGTTACCATCCCAAAATGAATCACTTAGATAAAAAAAAGTTGATTTCGGAGCATGATTTGTGAACAGGAGCTTCAACAGTTTTGTGGCGTATGAGAAATTCCCTAAGCCCTGGACCCATCGATTTTGGTCAAAAAGAAAATTTTTTAAAGTGCCCCAATTTCTGCTTTAAACTTTAGTTACCATCCCTAAATGAATCACTGAGATGAAAAAAGTTGATTTTGGAGCATGATTTTTGAACAGAAACTACAATGGTTTTGTGGTGTATGAGAAATTCCCTAAGCCCCAGACCCATCGATTTTGGTCAAAAATGAAAAATATTAAAGTGCCCCAATTTCTGCTTTAAACTTTAGTTACCATCCCAAAATGAATCACTGAGATGAAAAAAGTTGATTTCGGAGCATTATTTTGGAACAGGAGCTTCAATGGTTTTGTGGTGTATGAGAAATTCCCTAAGCACCAGACCCATCGATTTTGGTCAAAAATGAAAAATATTAAAGTGCCCCAATTTCTGCTTTAAACTTTAGTTACCATCCCAAAATGAATCACTGAGATGAAAAAAGTTGATTTCGGAGCATTATTTTTGAACAGGAGCTTCAACTGTTTTGTGGTGTATGAGAAATTCCCTAAGCCCCGGACCCATCGATTTTGGTCAAAAATAAAAAATGTAAAAGTGCCCCAATTTCTGCTTTAAAGTTTAGTTACCATCCCAAAATGAATCACTGAGATAAAAAAGTTGATTTCGGAGCATGATTTTTGAACAGGAGCATCAACAGTTTTGTGGCGTATGAGAAATTCCCTAAGCCCCGGACCCATCGATTTTGGTCAAAAATGAAAAATTTTAAAGAGCCCCAATTTCTGCTTTAAACTTTAGTTACCATCCCTAAATGAATCACTGAGATGAAAAAAGTTGATTTTGGAGCATGATTTTTGAACAGAAGCTACAACGGTTTTGTGGTGTATCAGAAATTCCCTAAGCCCCGGACCCATCGATTTTGGTCAAATATGAAACATTTTAAAGTGCCCCAATTTCTGCTTTAAACTTTAGTTACCACCCCAAAATGAATCACTGAGATGAAAAAAGTTGATTTTGGAGCATGATTTTTGAACAGAAACTACAATGGTTTTGTGGTGAATGAGAAATTCCCTAAGCCCCAGACCCATCGATTTTGGTCAAAAATGAAAAATATTAAAGTGCCCCAATTTCTGCTTTAAACTTTAGTTACCATCCAAAAATGAATCACTGAGATGAAAAAAGTTGATTTCGGAGCATTATTTTGGAACAGGAGCTTCAATGGTTTTGTGGTGTATGAGAAATTCCCTAAGCCATAGATCCATTGATTTTGGTCAAAAATAAAAAAATTAAAAGTGCCCAAATTTCTGCTTTAAACTTTAGTTACCATCTCAAAATGAATCACTGTGATGAAAAAAGTTGATTACGGAGCATTATTTTTGAACAGGAGCTTCAATGGTTTTGTGGCATATGAGAAATTCCCTAAGCCCCGGACCTATCAATTTTGGTCAAAAATAAAAAAAATAAAAGTGCCCCAATATCTGCTTTAAACTTTAGTTACCATCTCAAAATGGATCACTAAGATGAAAAAAGTTGATTTCGGAGCATGATTTGTGAAAAGGAGCTTCAATGGTTTTGTGGCATATGAGAAATTCCCAAAGCCCCGGACCCATCGATTTTGGTCAAAAATAAAAAAATTAAAAGTGCCCCAATTTCTGCATTCAATTTTAGTTACCATCCCAAAATGAATCACTGAGATGAAAAAAGTTGATTTCGGAGCATTATCTTTGAACAGGAGCTTCAATGGTTTTGTGGCATATGAGAAATTCCCTAAGCCTCGGACCCATTAATTTTGGTCAAAAATAAAAAATTTAAAAGTGCCCCAATTTCTGCTTTAAACTTTAGTTACCATCCCAAAATGAATCACTGAGATGAAAAAAGTTGATTTCGGAGCATGATTTTTGAACAGGAGCTTCAATGGTTTTGTGGCGTTTGAGAAATTCCCTAAGCCCCAGACCCATCGATTTTGGTCAAAAAAAATTTTTTGAAGTGCCCCAATTTCTACTTTAACCTTTAGTTACCATCCCAAAATGAATCACTGAGATAAAAAAGTTGATTTCGGAGCATGATTTTTGAACAGGAGCTTCAACAGTTTTGTGGCGTATGAGAAATTCCCTAAACCCTGGACCCATCGATTTTGGTCAAAATGAAAAATTTTAAAGTGCCCCAATTTCTGCTTTAAACTTTAGTTACCATCCCTAAATGAATCACTGAGATGAAAAAAGTTGATTTTGGAGCATGATTTTTGAACAGAAACTACAATGGTTTTGTGGTGAATGAGAAATTCCCTAAGCCCCAGACCCATCGATTTTGGTCAAAAATGAAAAATATTAAAGTGCCCCAATTTCTGCTTTAAACTTTAGTTACCATCCAAAAATGAATCACTGAGATGATAAAAGTTGATTTCGGAGCATTATTTTGGAACAGGAGCTTCAATGGTTTTGTGGTGTATGAGAAATTCCCTAAGCCCCGGACACATCGATTTTGGTCAAAAATAAAAATGTGAAAGTGCCCGAATTTCAGCTTTAAACTTTAGCTACCATCCCTAAATGAATCACTGAGATAAAAAAGTTGATTTCGGAGCATGATTTTTGAACAGGAGCTTCAATGGTTTTGTGGCATATGAGAAATTCCCTAAGCCCCGGACCCATCGATTTTGGTCAAAAATAAAAATGTAAAAGTGCCCCAATTTCTGCTTTAAACTTTAGTTACCATCCCAAAATGAATCACTGAGATGAAAAAAGTTGATTTCGGAGCATGATTTTTGAACAGGAGCTTCAATGGTTTTGTGGCATATGAGAAATTCCCTAAGCCCCGGACCCATCGATTTTGGTCAAAATAAAATTTTTTAAAGTGCCCCAATTTCTGCTTTAAACTTTAGTTACCATCCCAAAATGAATCACTGAGATGAAAAAAGTTGATTTCGGAGCATGATTTTTGAACAGGAGCTTCAATGGTTTTGTGGCATATGAGAAATTCCCTGAGCCCGGACCATTTGATTTTGGTCAAAAAGAAAAAATTTAAAAGTGCCCCAATATCTGCTTTAAACTTTAGTTACCATCTCAAAATGAATCACTAAGATGAAAAAAGTTGATTTCGGAGCATGATTTTTGAACAGGAGCTTCAATGGTTTTGTGGCATATGAGAAATTCCCTAAGCTCCGGACCCATCGATTTTGGTAAAAAATAAAAATTTTTGAAGTGCCCCAATTTCTACTTTAAAATTTAGTTACCATCCCAAAATGAATCACTGAGATAAAAAAGTTGATTTCGGAGCATGATTTTTGAACAGAAGCTACAACGGTTTTGTGGTGTATGAGAAATTCCCTAAGCCCCAGACCTATCGATTTTGGTCAAAAATGAAACATTTTAAAGTGCCCCAATTTCTGCTTTACACTTTAGTTACCATCCCAAAATGAATCACTGAGATGAAAAAAGTTGATTTCGGAGCATGATTTTTGAACAGGAGCTTCAATGGTTTTGTGGCATATGAGAAATTCCCTAAGCTCCGGACCCATCGATATTGGTAAAAAATAAAAATTTTTGAAGTGCCCCAATTTCTACTTTAAAATTTAGTTACCATCCCAAAATGAATCACTGAGATAAAAAAGTTGATTTCGGAGCATGATTTATGAACAGAAGCTACAACGGTTTTGTGGTGTATGAGAAATTCCCTAAGCCCCAGACCCATCGATTTTGGTCAAAAATGAAACATTTTAAAGTGCCCCAATTTCTGCTTTAAACTTTAGTTACCATCCCAAAATGAATCACTGAGATGAAAAAAGTTGATTTTGGAGCATGATTTTTGAACAGGAGCTTCAATGGTTTTGTGGCATATGAGAAATTTCCTAAGCCCCAAACCTATCAATTTTGGTCAAAAATAAAAAAATTAAAAGTGCCCCAATTTCTGCTTTAAACTTTAGTTACAATCCCTAAATGAATCACTGAGATGAAAAAAGTTGATTTTGGAGCATGATTTTTGAACAGAAGCTACAACAGTTTTGTGGTGTATCAGAAATTCCCTAAGCCCCAGACCCATCGATTTTGGTCAAAAATAAAAAATGTAAAAGTGACCCAATTTTTGCTTTAAAGTTTAGTTACCATCTCAAAATGAATCACTGAGATGAAAAAAGTTGATTTCGGAGCATGATTTTTGAACAGGAGCTTCAATTGTTTTTTTTGGCATATGAGAAATTCCCTAAGCCCCGGACCCATCGATTTTGGTCAAAAATAAAAATTTTTGAAGTGCCCCAATTTCTGCTTTAAACTTTAGTTACCATCCCAAAATGAATCACTGAGATAAAAAAAGTTGATTTTGGAGCATGATTTTTGAACAGGAGCTTCAATGGTTTTGTGGCATATGAGAAATTTCCTAAGCCCCAAACCTATCAATTTTGGTCAAAAATAAAAAAAATAAAAGTGACCCAATTTCTGCTTTAAACTTTAGTTACAATCCCTAAATGAATCACTGAGATGAAAAAAGTTGATTTTGGAGCATGATTTTTGAACAGAAGCTACAACGGTTTTGTGGTGTATCAGAAATTCCCTAAGCCCCAGACCCATCGATTTTGGTCAAATATGAAACATTTTAAAGTGCCCCAATTTCTGCTTTAAACTTTAGTTACCATCCCAAAATGAATCACTGAGATGAAAAAAGTTGATTTCGGAGCATGATTTTTGAACAGGAGCTTCAATTGTTTTTTTTGGCATATGAGAAATTCCCTAAGCCCCAGACCCATCGATTTTGGTCAAAAATAAAAAATTTTGAAGTGCCCCAATTTCTGCTTTAAACTTTAGTTACCATCCCAAAATGAATCACTGAGATAAAAAAAGTTGATTTCGGAGCATGATTTTTGAACAGGAGCTTCAACAGTTTTGTGGTGTATGAGAAATTCACTAAGCCCCAGACCCATCGATTTTGGTCAAAAATGAAACATTTTAAAGTGCCCCAATTTCTGCTTTAAACTTTAGTTACCATCCCAAAATGAATCACTGAGATGAAAAAAGTTGATTTCGGAGCATGATTTTTGAACAGGAGCTTCAATGGTTTTGTGGCATATGAGAAATTCCCTAAGCCCCGGACCCATCGATTTTGGTCAAAAATAAAAAAATGTAAAAGTGCCCCAATTTCTGCTTTAAACTTTAGTTACCATCTCAAAATGAATCACTGAGATGAAAAAAGTTGATTTCGGAGCATTATTTTTGAACAGGAGCTTCAATGGTTTTGTGGCGTATGAGAAATTCCCTAAGCCCCGGACCTATCAATTTTGGTCAAAAATAAAAAAATAAAAGTGCCCCAATATCTGCTTTAAACTTCAGTTACCATCTCAAAATGAATCACTAAGATGAAAAAAGTTGATTTCGGAGCATGATTTTTGAACAGGAGCTTCAATGGTTTGTGGCATATGAGAAATTCCCTAAGCCTCGGACACATTTGATTTTGGTCAAAAATAAAAAATTTAAAAGTGCCCCAATTTCTGCTTTAAACTTTAGTTACCATCTCAAAATGAATCACTGAGATGAAAAAAGTTGATTTTGGAGCATGATTTTTGAACAGGAGCTTCAATGGTTTTGTGGCATATGAGAAATTTCCTAAGCTCCAAACCTATCAATTTTTGTCAAAAATAAAAAAAATAAAAGTGCCCCAATTTCTGCTTTAAACTTTAGTTACAATCCCTAAATGAATCACTGAGATGAAAAAAGTTGATTTTGGAGCATGATTTTTGAATAGAAGCTACAACGGTTTTGTGGTGTATCAGAAATCCCCTATGCCCCAGACCCATCGATTTTGGTCAAATATGAATCATTTTAAAGTGCCCCAATTTCTGCTTTAAACTTTAGTTACCATCCCAAAATGAATCACTGAGATGAAAAAAGTTGATTTCGGAGCATGATTTTTGAACAGGAGCTTCAATGGTTTTGTGGCATATGAGAAATTCCCTAAGCCCCGGACCCATCGATTTTGGTCAAAAATAAAAAATTTAAAAGTGCCCCAATTTCTGCTTTAAACTTTAGTTACCATCTCAAAATGAATCACTGAGATGAAAAAAGTTGATTTCGGAGCATTATTTTTGAACAGGAGCTTCAATGGTTTTGTGGCGTATGAGAAATTCCCTAAGCCCCGGACCTATCAATTTTGGTCAAAAATAAAAAAAATAAAAGTGCCCCAATATCTGCTTTAAACTTCAGTTACCATCTCAAAATGAATCACTAAGATGAAAAAAGTTGATTTCGGAGCATGATTTTTGAACAGGAGCTTCAATGGTTTGTGGCATATGAGAAATTCCCTAAGCCTCGGACACATTTGATTTTGGTCAAAATAAAAAATTTAAAAGTGCCCCAATTTCTGCTTTAAACTTTAGTTACCATCCCAAAATGAATCACTGAGATAAAAAAAGTTGATTTTGGAGCATGATTTTTGAACAGGAGCTTCAATGGTTTTGTGGCATATGAGAAATTTCCTAAGCCCCAAACCTATCACTTTTGGTCAAAAATAAAAAAAAATAAAAGTGATCCAATTTCTGCTTTAAACTTTAGTTACCATCCCTAAATGAATCACTGAGATGAAAAAAGTTGATTTTGGAGCATGATTTTTGAACAGAAGCTACAACGGTTTTGTGGTGTATCAGAAATTCCCTAAGCCCCAGACCCATCGATTTTGGTCAAATATGAAACATTTTAAAGTGCCCCAATTTCTGCTTTAAACTTTAGTTACCATCCCAAAATGAATCACTGAGATGAAAAAAGTTGATTTCGGAGCATGATTTTTGAACAGGAGCTTCAATTGTTTTTTTTGGCATATGAGAAATTCCCTAAGCCCCAGACCCATCGATTTTGGTCAAAAATAAAAATTTTTGAAGTGCCCCAATTTCTGCTTTAAACTTTAGTTACCATCCCAAAATGAATCACTGAGATAAAAAAAAGTTGATTTCGGAGCATGATTTTTGAACAGGAGCTTCAACAGTTTTGTGGTGTATGAGAAATTCACTAAGCCCCAGACCCATCGATTTTGGTCAAAAATGAAACATTTTAAAGTGCCCCAATTTCTGCTTTAAACTTTAGTTACCATCCCAAAATGAATCACTGAGATGAAAAAAGTTGATTTCGGAGCATGATTTTTGAACAGGAGCTTCAATGGTTTTGTGGCATATGAGAAATTCCCTAAGCCCCGGACCCATCGATTTTGGTCAAAAATAAAAAATTTAAAAGTGCCCCAATTTCTGCTTTAAACTTTAGTTACCATCTCAAAATGAATCACTGAGATGAAAAAAGTTTATTTCGGAGCATTATTTTTGAACAGGAGCTTCAATGGTTTTGTGGCGTATGAGAAATTCCCTAAGCCCCGGACCTATCAATTTTGGTCAAAAATAAAAAAAATAAAAGTGCCCCAATATCTGCTTTAAACTTCAGTTACCATCTCAAAATGAATCACTAAGATGAAAAAAGTTGATTTCGGAGCATGATTTTTGAACAGGAGCTTCAATGGTTTGTGGCATATGAGAAATTCCCTAAGCCTCGGACACATTTGATTTTGGTCAAAATAAAAAATTTAAAAGTGCCCCAATTTCTGCTTTAAACTTTAGTTAGCATCCCAAAATGAATCACTGAGATGAAAAAAGTTGATTTCGGAGCATGCTTTTTGAACCGGAGCTTCAATGGTTTTGTGGCATATGAGAAATTCCCTAAGCCCCGGACCATTTGATTTTGGTCAAAAATAAAAAATTTAAAAGTGCCCCAATTTCTGCTTTAAACTTTAGTTACCATCTCAAAATGAATCACTGAGATGAAAAAAGTTGATTTTGGAGCATGATTTTTGAACAGGAGCTTCAATGGTTTTGTGGCATATGAGAAATTTCCTAAGCCCCAAACCTATCAATTTTTGTCAAAAATAAAAAATATAAAAGTGCCCCAATTTCTGCTTTAAACTTTAGTTACAATCCCTAAATGAATCACTGAGATGAAAAAAGTTGATTTTGGAGCATGATTTTTGAACAGAAGCTACAACGGTTTTGTGGTGTATGAGAAATTCCCTAAGCCCCAGACCCATCGATTTTGGTCAAAAATGAAACATTTTAAAGTGCCCCAATTTCTGCTTTAAACTTTAGTTACCATCCCAAAATGAATCACTTAGATAAAAAAGTTGATTTCGGAGCATGATTTGTGAACAGGAGCTTCAACAGTTTTGTGGCGTATGAGAAATTCCCTAAGCTCTGGACCCATCGATTTTGGTCAAAAATGAAAAATTTTAAAGTGCCCCAATTTCTGCTTTAAACTTTAGTTACCATCCCTAAATGAATCACTGAGATGAAAAAAGTTGATTTTGGAGCATGATTTTTGAACAGAAACTACAATGGTTTTGTAGTGTATGAGAAATTCCCTAAGCCCCAGACCCATCGATTTTGGTCAAAAATGAAAAATATTAAAGTGCCCCAATTTCTGCTTTAAACTTTAGTTACCATCCCAAAATGAATCACTGAGATGAAAAAAGTTGATTTCGGAGCATGATTTTTGAACAGGAGCTTCAATGGTTTTGTGGCATATGAGAAATTCCCTAAGCCTCGGACCCATTAATTTTGGTCAAAAATAAAAATTTAAAAGTGCCCCAATTTCTGCTTTAAACTTTAGTTACCATCCCTAAATGAATCACTGAGATGAAAAAAGTTGATTTCGGAGCATGATTTATGAACAGGAGCTTCAATGGTTTTGTGGCATATGAAAAACTTCCTAAGCCCCAGACCCATCAATTTTGGTCAAAAATAAAAAAATTAAAAGTGCCCCAATTTCTGCTTTAAACTTTAGTTACCATCCCAAAATGAATTACTGAGATGAAAAAAGTTGATTTCGGAGCATGATTTTTGAACAGTAGCTTCAATTGTTTTGTGGCATATGAGAAATTCCCTAAGCCTTGAACCCATTGATTTTGGTCAAAAATAAAAAAAATTAAAAGTGCCCCAATTTCTGCTTTAAACTTTAGTTACCGTTTCAAAATGAATCACTGAGATAAAAAAAGATGATTTCGGAGCATGATTTGTGAACAGGAGCTTCAATGGTTTTGTGGCGTATGAGAAATTCCCTAAGCCCTGGACCCATCGATTTTGGTCAAAAATAAAAAATTTAAAAGTGCTCCAATTTCTGCTTTAAACTTTAGTTACCATCTCAAAATGAATCACTGAGATGAAAAAAGTTGATTTCGGAGCATGATTTTTGAACAGGAGCTTCAATGGTTTTGTGGCATATGAGAAATTCCCTAAGCCATAGACCGATCGATTTTGGTCAAAAATAAAAAAATTAAAAGTGCCCCAATTTCTGCTTTAAACTTTAGTTACCATCCCTAAATGAATCACTGAGATGAAAAAAGTTGATTTCGGAGCATGATTTTTGAACAGGAGCTTCAACGGTTTTGTGGTGTATGAGAAATTCCCTAAGCCCCGGACCCATCGATTTTGGTCAAAAATTAAAAAAATTAAAAGTGCCCCAATTTCTGCTTTAAACTTTAGTTACCGTTTCAAAATGAATCACTGAGATAAAAAAAAGATGATTTCGGAGCATGATTTTTGAACAGGAGCTTCAATGGTTTTGTGGCATATGAGAAATTCCCTAAGCCATAGACCCATCGATTTTGGTCAAAAATAAAAAAATTAAAAGTGCCCCAATTTCTGCTTTAAACTTTAGTTACCATCCCAAAATGAATCACTGAGATGAAAAAAGTTGATTTCGGAGCATGATTTTTGAACAGGAGCTTCAACGGTTTTGTGGTGTATGAGAAATTCCCTAAGCCCCGGACCCATCGATTTTGGTCAAAAATTAAAAAAATTAAAAGTGCCCCAATTTCTGCTTTAAACTTTAGTTACCGTTTCAAAATGAATCACTGAGATAAAAAAAGATGATTTCGGAGCATGATTTTTGAACAGGAGCTTCAATGGTTTTGTGGTGTTTGAGAAATTCCCTAAGCCCCGGATAGATCAATTTTGGTCAAATATAAAAAAATTTAAAGTGCCCTAATTTCTGCTTTAAAGTTTAGTTACCATCTCAAAATGAATCACTGAGATGAAAAAAGTTGATTTGGGAGCATGATTTTTGAACAGGAGCTTCAATGGTTTTGTGGCATATGAGAAATTCCCTAAGCCATAGACCCATCGATTTTGGTCAAAAATAAAAAAATTAAAAGTGCCCCAATTTCTGCTTTAAACTTTAGTTACCATCCCAAAATGAATCACTGAGATGAAAAAAGTTGATTTCGGAGCATGATTTTTGAACAGGAGCTTCAACGGTTTTGTGGTGTATGAGAAATTCCCTAAGCCCCGGACCCATCGATTTTGGTCAAAAATTAAAAAAATTAAAAGTGCCCCAATTTCTGCTTTAAACTTTAGTTACCGTTTCAAAATGAATCACTGAGATAAAAAAAGATGATTTCGGAGCATGATTTTTGAACAGGAGCTTCAATGGTTTTGTGGCATATGAGAAATTCCCTAAGCCATAGACCCATCGATTTTTGTCAAAAATAAAAAAAAATAAAAGTGCCCCAATTTCTGCTTTAAACTTTAGTTACCATCCCAAAATGAATCACTGAGATGAAAAAAGATGATTTCGGAGCATGATTTGTGAACAAGAGCTTCAATGGTTTTGTGGCGTATGAGAAATTCCCTAAGCCCCGGACCCATCGATTTTGGGCAAAAATAAAAAATGTAAAAGTGCCCCAATTTCTGCTTTAAACTTTAGTTACCATCTCAAAATGAATCACTGAGATGTAAAAAGTTGATTTCGGAGCATTATTTTTGAACAGGAGCTTCAATGGTATTGTGGTGTTTGAGAAATTCCCTAAGCCCCGCACCCATCGATTTTGGGCAAACATAAAAAATGTAAAAGTGCCCCAATTTCTGCTTTAAACTTTAGTTACCATCACAAAATGAATCACTGAGATGATAAAAGTTAATTTTGGAGCATGATTTTTGAACAGGAGCTTGAACGGTTTTGTGGCATATGAGAAATTCCCTAAGCCATAGATCCATCAATTTTGGTCAAAAATAAAAAAAATTAAAAGTGCCCCAATTTCTGCTTTAAACTTTAGTTACCATCCCAAAACGAATCACTGAGATGAAAAAGTTGATTTCGGAGCATGATTTTTGAACAGGAGCTTGAACGGTTTTGTGGTGTATGAGAAATTCCCTAAGCCCCGTACCCATCGATTTTGGTCAAAAATTAAAAATTTTAAAGTGCCCCAATTTCTGCTTTAAACTTTAGTTACCATCCCTAAATGAATCACTGAGATGAAAAAAGTTGATTTTGGAGCATGATTTTTGAACAGAAGCTACAACGGTTTTGTGGTGTATCAGAAATTCCCTAAGCCCCAGACCCATCGATTTTGGTCAAATATGAAACCTTTTTTAAGTGCCCCAATTTCTACTTTAAACTTTAGTTACTATCCCAAAATGAATCACTGAGATGAAAAAAGTTGATTTCGGAGCATGATTTTTGAACAGGAGCTTCAATGGTTTTGTGGCATATGAGAAATTCCCTAAGCCCCGGACCCATCAATTTTATTAAAAAATAAAAAATTTAAAAGTGCCCCAATTTCTGCTTTAAACTTTAGTTACCATCTCAAAATGAATCACTGAGATGAAAAAAGTTGATTTCTGAACATTATTTTTGAACAGGAGCTTCAATGGTTTTGTGGCATATGAGAAATTCCCTAAGCCCCGGATCTATCAATTTTGGTCAAAAAAAAAAAAAAGTGCCCCAATTTCTGCTTTAAACTTTAGTTACCATCTCAAAATGAATCACTGAGATGAAAAAAGTTGATTTCGGATCATGATATTTGAACAGGAGCTTCAATGGTTTTGTGGCGTTTGAGAAATTCCCTAAGCCCCGGACCCATCGATTTTGGTCAAAAATGAAAAATTTTAAAGTGCCCCAATTTCTGCTTTAAACTTTAGTTACCATCCCTAAATGAATCACTGAGATGAAAAAAGTTGATTTTGGAGCATGATTTTTAAACAGAGACTACAATGGTTTTGTGGTGTATGAGAAATTCCCTAAGCCCCAGACCCATCGATTTTGGTCAAAAATGAAAAATATTCAAGTGCCCCAATTTCTGCTTTAAACTTTAGTTACCATCCCAAAATGAATCACTGAGATAAAAAAGTTGATTTCGGAGCATGATTTTTGAACAGGAGCTTCAACGGTTTTGTGGCGTATTGGAAATTCCCTAAGCCCCGGACCCATCGATTTTGGTCAAAAATGAAAAATTTTAAAGTGCCCCAATTTCTGCTTTAAACTTTAGTTACCATCCCTAAATGAATCACTGAGATGAAAAAAGTTGATTTTGGAGCATGATTTTTGAACAGAAGCTACAACGGTTTTTTGGTGTATCAGAAATTCCCTAAGCCCCAGACCCATCGATTTTGGTCAAATATGAAACATTTTAAAGTGCCCCAATTTCTGCTTTAAACTTTAGTTACCATCCCAAAATGAATCACTGAGATGAAAAAAGTTGATTTCGGAGCATGATTTTTGAACAGGAGCTTCAACGGTTTTGTGGTGTATGAGAAATTCCCTAAGCCCCGGACCCATCGATTTTGGTCAAAAATTAAAAAAATTAAAAGTGCCCCAATTTCTGCTTTAAACTTTAGTTACCGTTTCAAAATGAATCACTGAGATAAAAAAAGATGATTTCGGAGCATGATTTTTGAACAGGAGCTTCAATGGTTTTGTGGCATATGAGAAATTCCCTAAGCCATAGACCCATCGATTTTTGTCAAAAATAAAAAAAATTAAAAGTGCCCCAATTTCTGCTTTAAACTTTAGTTACCATCCCAAAATGAATCACTGAGATGAAAAAAGATGATTTCGGAGCATGATTTGTGAACAAGAGCTTCAATGGTTTTGTGGCGTATGAGAAATTCCCTAAGCCCCGGACCCATCGATTTTGGGCAAAAATAAAAAATTTAAAAGTGCCCCAATTTCTGCTTTAAACTTTAGTTACCATCTCAAAATGAATCACTGAGATGTAAAAAGTTGATTTTGGAGCATTATTTTTGAACAGGAGCTTCAATGGTATTGTGGTGTTTGAGAAATTCCCTAAGCCCCACACCCATCGATTTTGGGCAAACATAAAAAATGTAAAAGTGCCCCAATTTCTGCTTTAAACTTTAGTTACCATCCCAAAATGAATCACTGAGATGATAAAAGTTAATTTTGGAGCATGATTTTTGAACAGGAGCTTGAACGGTTTTGTGGCATATGAGAAATTCCCTAAGCCATAGATCCATCGATTTTGGTCAAAAATAAAAAAATTTAAAAGTGCCCCAATTTCTGCTTTAAACTTTAGTTACCATCCCAAAACGAATCACTGAGATGAAAAAGTTGATTTCGGAGCATGATTTTTGAACAGGAGCTTGAACGGTTTTGTGGTGTATGAGAAATTCCCTAAGCCCCGTACCCATCGATTTTGGTCAAAAATGAAAAATTTTAAAGTGCCCCAATTTCTGCTTTAAACTTTAGTTACCATCCCTAAATGAATCACTGAGATGAAAAAAGTTGATTTTGGAGCATGATTTTTGAACAGAAGCTACAACGGTTTTGTGGTGTATCAGAAATTCCCTAAGCCCCAGACCCATCGATTTTGGTCAAATATGAAACCTTTTTTAAGTGCCCCAATTTCTACTTTAAACTTTAGTTACTATCCCAAAATGAATCACTGAGATGAAAAAAGTTGATTTCGGAGCATGATTTTTGAACAGGAGCTTCAATGGTTTTGTGGCATATGAGAAATTCCCTAAGCCCCGGACCCATCAATTTTATTAAAAAATAAAAAATTTAAAAGTGCCCCAATTTCTGCTTTAAACTTTAGTTCCCATCTCAAAATGAATCACTGAGATGAAAAAAGTTGATTTCTGAACATTATTTTTGAACAGGAGCTTCAATGGTTTTGTGGCATATGAGAAATTCACTAAGCCCCGGACCTATCAATTTTGGTCAAAAAAAAAAAAAGTGCCCCAATTTCTGCTTTAAACTTTAGTTACCATTCTCAAAATGAATCACTGAGATGAAAAAAGTTGATTTCGGATCATGATATTTGAACAGGAGCTTCAATGGTTTTGTGGCGTTTGAGAAATTCCCTAAGCCACAGACCCATCGATTTTGGTCAAAAATAAAAAAAATTGAAGTGCCCCAATTTCTACTTTAACCTTTAGTTACCATCCCTAAATGAATCACTGAGATAAAAAAGTTGATTTCGGAGCATGATTTTTGAACAGGAGCTTCAACAGTT
Organism: Pseudophryne corroboree; assembly: GCF_028390025.1. Lineage (NCBI taxonomy): Eukaryota > Metazoa > Chordata > Amphibia > Anura > Myobatrachidae > Pseudophryne > Pseudophryne corroboree. The sequence goes on along the minus strand of NC_086446.1, from coordinate 26,666,670 downwards.
TTGTGGCGTATGAGAAAATCCCTAAGCCCCGGACCCATCGATTTTGGTCAAAAATAATTTTTTTTAAAGTGCCCCAATTTCTGCTTTAAACTTTAGTTACCATCCCAAAATGAATCACTGAGATGGAAAAAGTTGATTTCGGAGCATGATTTTTGAACAGGAGCTTCAATGGTTTTGTGGCATATGAGAAATTCCCTAAGCCCCGGACCCATCGATTTTGGTAAAAAATAAAAAATTTAAAAGTGCCCCAATTTCTGCTGTAAACTTTAGTTACCATCTCAAAATGAATTACTGAGATGTAAAAAGTTGATTTCGGAGCATTATCTTTGAACAGGAGCTTCAATGGTATTGTGGTGTTTGAGAAATTCCCTAAGCCCCGCACCCATCGATTTTGGGCAAAAATAAAAAATTTAAAAGTGCCCCAATCTCTGCTTTAAACTTTAGTTACCATCCCAAAATGAATCACTGAGATGATAAAAGTTAATTTTGGAGCATGATTTTTGAACAGGAGCTTGAACGGTTTTGTGGCATATGAGAAATTCCCTAAGCCATAGATCCATCAATTTTGGTCAAAAATAAAAAATTTAAAAGTGCGCCAATTTCTGCTTTAAACTTTAGTTACCGTTTCAAAATGAATCACTGAGATAAAAAAAAGATGATTTCGTAGCATGATTTGTGAACAGGAGCTTCAATGGTTTTGTGGCGTATGAGAAATTCCCTAAGCCCCGGACCCATCGATTTTGGTCAAAAATAAAAAATTTAAAAGTGCGCCAATTTCTGCTTTAAACTTTAGTTACCATCCCAAAATGAATCACTGAGATGATAAAAGTTGATTTTGGAGCATGATTTTTGAACAGAAGCTACAACGGTTTTGTGGTGTATCAGAAATTCCCTAAGCCCCAGACCCATCGATTTTGGTCAAATATGAAACCTTTTTTAAGTGCCCCAATTTCTACTTTAAACTTTAGTTACTATCCCAAAATGAATCACTGAGATGAAAAAAGTTGATTTCGGAGCATGATTTTTGAACAGGAGCTTCAACGGTTTTGTGGTGTATGAGAAATTCCCTAAGCCCCGGACCCATCGATTTTGGTCAAAAATTAAAAAAATTAAAAGTGCCCCAATTTCTGCTTTAAACTTTAGTTACCGTTTCAAAATGAATCACTGAGATAAAAAAAGATGATTTCGGAGCATGATTTTTGAACAGGAGCTTCAATGGTTTTGTGGCATATGAGAAATTCCCTAAGCCATAGACCCATCGATTTTTGTCAAAAATAAAAAAAATTAAAAGTGCCCCAATTTCTGCTTTAAACTTTAGTTACCATCCCAAAATGAATCACTGAGATGAAAAAAGATGATTTCGGAGCATGATTTGTGAACAAGAGCTTCAATGGTTTTGTGGCGTATGAGAAATTCCCTAAGCCCCGGACCCATCGATTTTGGGCAAAAATAAAAAATTTAAAAGTGCCCCAATTTCTGCTTTAAACTTTAGTTACCATCTCAAAATGAATCACTGAGATGTAAAAAGTTGATTTTGGAGCATTATTTTTGAACAGGAGCTTCAATGGTATTGTGGTGTTTGAGAAATTCCCTAAGCCCCACACCCATCGATTTTGGGCAAACATAAAAAATGTAAAAGTGCCCCAATTTCTGCTTTAAACTTTAGTTACCATCCCAAAATGAATCACTGAGATGATAAAAGTTAATTTTGGAGCATGATTTTTGAACAGGAGCTTGAACGGTTTTGTGGCATATGAGAAATTCCCTAAGCCATAGATCCATCGATTTTGGTCAAAAATAAAAAAATTTAAAAGTGCCCCAATTTCTGCTTTAAACTTTAGTTACCATCCCAAAACGAATCACTGAGATGAAAAAGTTGATTTCGGAGCATGATTTTTGAAGTGGAGCTTGAACGGTTTTGTGGTGTATGAGAAATTCCCTAAGCCCCGTACCCATCGATTTTGGTCAAAAATGAAAAATTTTAAAGTGCCCCAATTTCTGCTTTAAACTTTAGTTACCATCCCTAAATGAATCACTGAGATGAAAAAAGTTGATTTTGGAGCATGATTTTTGAACAGAAGCTACAACGGTTTTGTGGTGTATCAGAAATTCCCTAAGCCCCAGACCCATCGATTTTGGTCAAATATGAAACCTTTTTTAAGTGCCCCAATTTCTACTTTAAACTTTAGTTACTATCCCAAAATGAATCACTGAGATGAAAAAAGTTGATTTCGGAGCATGATTTTTGAACAGGAGCTTCAATGGTTTTGTGGCATATGAGAAATTCCCTAAGCCCCGGACCCATCAATTTTATTAAAAAATAAAAAATTTAAAAGTGCCCCAATTTCTGCTTTAAACTTTAGTTCCCATCTCAAAATGAATCACTGAGATGAAAAAAGTTGATTTCTGAACATTATTTTTGAACAGGAGCTTCAATGGTTTTGTGGCATATGAGAAATTCACTAAGCCCCGGACCTATCAATTTTGGTCAAAAAAAAAAAAGTGCCCCAATTTCTGCTTTAAACTTTAGTTACCATCTCAAAATGAATCACTGAGATGAAAAAAGTTGATTTCGGATCATGATATTTGAACAGGAGCTTCAATGGTTTTGTGGCGTTTGAGAAATTCCCTAAGCCACAGACCCATCGATTTTGGTCAAAAATAAAAAAAATTGAAGTGCCCCAATTTCTACTTTAACCTTTAGTTACCATCCCTAAATGAATCACTGAGATAAAAAAGTTGATTTCGGAGCATGATTTTTGAACAGGAGCTTCAACAGTTTTGTGGCGTATGAGAAAATCCCTAAGCCCCGGACCCATCGATTTTGGTCAAAAATAATTTTTTTTAAAGTGCCCCAATTTCTGCTTTAAACTTTAGTTACCATCCCAAAATGAATCACTGAGATGGAAAAAGTTGATTTCGGAGCATGATTTTTGAACAGGAGCTTCAATGGTTTTGTGGCATATGAGAAATTCCCTAAGCCCCGGACCCATCGATTTTGGTAAAAAATAAAAAATTTAAAAGTGCCCCAATTTCTGCTGTAAACTTTAGTTACCATCTCAAAATGAATTACTGAGATGTAAAAAGTTGATTTCGGAGCATTATCTTTGAACAGGAGCTTCAATGGTATTGTGGTGTTTGAGAAATTCCCTAAGCCCCGCACCCATCGATTTTGGGCAAAAATAAAAAATTTAAAAGTGCCCCAATCTCTGCTTTAAACTTTAGTTACCATCCCAAAATGAATCACTGAGATGATAAAAGTTAATTTTGGAGCATGATTTTTGAACAGGAGCTTGAACGGTTTTGTGGCATATGAGAAATTCCCTAAGCCATAGATCCATCAATTTTGGTCAAAAATAAAAAATTTAAAAGTGCGCCAATTTCTGCTTTAAACTTTAGTTACCGTTTCAAAATGAATCACTGAGATAAAAAAAAGATGATTTCGTAGCATGATTTGTGAACAGGAGCTTCAATGGTTTTGTGGCGTATGAGAAATTCCCTAAGCCCCGGACCCATCGATTTTGGTCAAAAATAAAAAATTTAAAAGTGCGCCAATTTCTGCTTTAAACTTTAGTTACCATCCCAAAATGAATCACTGAGATGATAAAAGTTGATTTTGGAGCATGATTTTTGAACAGAAGCTACAACGGTTTTGTGGTGTATCAGAAATTCCCTAAGCCCCAGACCCATCGATTTTGGTCAAATATGAAACCTTTTTTAAGTGCCCCAATTTCTACTTTAAACTTTAGTTACTATCCCAAAATGAATCACTGAGATGAAAAAAGTTGATTTCGGAGCATGATTTTTGAACAGGAGCTTCAACGGTTTTGTGGTGTATGAGAAATTCCCTAAGCCCCGGACCCATCGATTTTGGTCAAAAATTAAAAAAATTAAAAGTGCCCCAATTTCTGCTTTAAACTTTAGTTACCGTTTCAAAATGAATCACTGAGATAAAAAAAGATGATTTCGGAGCATGATTTTTGAACAGGAGCTTCAATGGTTTTGTGGCATATGAGAAATTCCCTAAGCCATAGACCCATCGATTTTTGTCAAAAATAAAAAAAATTAAAAGTGCCCCAATTTCTGCTTTAAACTTTAGTTACCATCCCAAAATGAATCACTGAGATGAAAAAAGATGATTTCGGAGCATGATTTGTGAACAAGAGCTTCAATGGTTTTGTGGCGTATGAGAAATTCCCTAAGCCCCGGACCCATCGATTTTGGGCAAAAATAAAAAATTTAAAAGTGCCCCAATTTCTGCTTTAAACTTTAGTTACCATCTCAAAATGAATCACTGAGATGTAAAAAGTTGATTTTGGAGCATTATTTTTGAACAGGAGCTTCAATGGTATTGTGGTGTTTGAGAAATTCCCTAAGCCCCGCACCCATCGATTTTGGGCAAACATAAAAAATGTAAAAGTGCCCCAATTTCTGCTTTAAACTTTAGTTACCATCCCAAAATGAATCACTGAGATGATAAAAGTTAATTTTGGAGCATGATTTTTGAACAGGAGCTTGAACGGTTTTGTGGCATATGAGAAATTCCCTAAGCCATAGATCCATCGATTTTGGTCAAAAATAAAAAAATTTAAAAGTGCCCCAATTTCTGCTTTAAACTTTAGTTACCATCCCAAAACGAATCACTGAGATGAAAAAGTTGATTTCGGAGCATGATTTTTGAACAGGAGCTTGAACGGTTTTGTGGTGTATGAGAAATTCCCTAAGCCCCGTACCCATCGATTTTGGTCAAAAATGAAAAATTTTAAAGTGCCCCAATTTCTGCTTTAAACTTTAGTTACCATCCCTAAATGAATCACTGAGATGAAAAAAGTTGATTTTGGAGCATGATTTTTGAACAGAAGCTACAACGGTTTTGTGGTGTATCAGAAATTCCCTAAGCCCCAGACCCATCGATTTTGGTCAAATATGAAACCTTTTTTAAGTGCCCCAATTTCTACTTTAAACTTTAGTTACTATCCCAAAATGAATCACTGAGATGAAAAAAGTTGATTTCGGAGCATGATTTTTGAACAGGAGCTTCAATGGTTTTGTGGCATATGAGAAATTCCCTAAGCCCCGGACCCATCAATTTTATTAAAAAATAAAAAATTTAAAAGTGCCCCAATTTCTGCTTTAAACTTTAGTTCCCATCTCAAAATGAATCACTGAGATGAAAAAAGTTGATTTCTGAACATTATTTTTGAACAGGAGCTTCAATGGTTTTGTGGCATATGAGAAATTCACTAAGCCCCGGACCTATCAATTTTGGTCAAAAAAAAAAAAAAGTGCCCCAATTTCTGCTTTAAACTTTAGTTACCATCTCAAAATGAATCACTGAGATGAAAAAAGTTGATTTCGGATCATGATATTTGAACAGGAGCTTCAATGGTTTTGTGGCATTTGAGAAATTCCCTAAGCCACAGACCCATCGATTTTGGTCAAAAATAAAAAAAATTGAAGTGCCCCAATTTCTACTTTAACCTTTAGTTACCATCCCTAAATGAATCACTGAGATAAAAAAGTTGATTTCGGAGCATGATTTTTGAACAGGAGCTTCAATGGTTTTGTGGCATATGAGAAATTCCCTAAGCCCCAGACCCATCGATTTTGGTCAAAAATTAAAAAAATTTAAATGTGCCCCAATTTTTACTTTAAAGTTTAGTTACCATCTCAAAATGAATCACTGAGATGAAAAAAGTTGATTTCGGAGCATGATTTTTGAACAGGAGCTTCAACAGTTTTGTGGCGTATGAGAAAATCCCTAAGCCCCGGACCCATCGATTTTGGTCAAAAATATTTTTTTTTAAAGTGCCCCAATTTCTGCTTTAAACTTTAGTTACCATCCCAAAATGAATCACTGAGATGGAAAAAGTTGATTTCGGAGCATGATTTTTGAACAGGAGCTTCAATGGCTTTGTGGCATATGAGAAATTCCCTAAGCCCCGGACCCATCGATTTTGGTAAAAAATAAAAAATTTAAAAGTGCCCCAATTTCTGCTGTAAACTTTAGTTACCATCTCAAAATGAATTACTGAGATGTAAAAAGTTGATTTCGGAGCATTATCTTTGAACAGGAGCTTCAATGGTATTGTGGTGTTTGAGAAATTCCCTAAGCCCCGCACCCATCGATTTTGGGCAAAAATAAAAAATTTAAAAGTGCCCCAATCTCTGCTTTAAACTTTAGTTACCATCCCAAAATGAATCACTGAGATGATAAAAGTTAATTTTGGAGCATGATTTTTGAACAGGAGCTTGAACGGTTTTGTGGCATATGAGAAATTCCCTAAGCCATAGATCCATCAATTTTGGTCAAAAATAAAAAATTTAAAAGTGCGCCAATTTCTGCTTTAAACTTTAGTTACCGTTTCAAAATGAATCACTGAGATAAAAAAAAGATGATTTCGTAGCATGATTTGTGAACAGGAGCTTCAATGGTTTTGTGGCGTATGAGAAATTCCCTAAGCCCCGGACCCATCGATTTTGGTCAAAAATAAAAAATTTAAAAGTGCGCCAATTTCTGCTTTAAACTTTAGTTACCATCCCAAAATGAATCACTGAGATGATAAAAGTTGATTTTGGAGCATGATTTTTGAACAGAAGCTACAACGGTTTTGTGGTGTATCAGAAATTCCCTAAGCCCCAGACCCATCGATTTTGGTCAAATATGAAACCTTTTTTAAGTGCCCCAATTTCTACTTTAAACTTTAGTTACTATCCCAAAATGAATCACTGAGATGAAAAAAGTTGATTTCGGAGCATGATTTTTGAACAGGAGCTTCAATGGTTTTGTGGCATATGAGAAATTCCCTAAGCCCCGGACCCATCAATTTTATTAAAAAATAAAAAATTTAAAAGTGCCCCAATTTCTGCTTTAAACTTTAGTTACCATCTCAAAATGAATGACTGAGATGAAAAAAGTTGATTTCTGAACATTATTTTTGAACAGGAGCTTCAATGGTTTTGTGGCATATGAGAAATTCCCTAAGCCCCGGACCTATCAATTTTGGTCAAAAAAAAAAAAGTGCCCCAATTTCTGCTTTAAACTTTAGTTACCATCTCAAAATGAATCACTGAGATGAAAAAAGTTGATTTCGGATCATGATATTTGAACAGGAGCTTCAATGGTTTTGTGGCGTTTGAGAAATTCCCTAAGCCCCAGACCCATCGATTTTGGTCAAAAATAAAAAAAATTGAAGTGCCCCAATTTCTACTTTAACCTTTAGTTACCATCCCTAAATGAATCACTGAGATAAAAAAGTTGATTTCGGAGCATGATTTTTGAACAGGAGCTTCAACGGTTTTGTGGCGTATTGGAAATTCCCTAAGCCCCGGACCCATCGATTTTGGTCAAAAATGAAAAATTTTAAAGTGCCCCAATTTCTGCTTTAAACTTTAGTTACCATCCCTAAATGAATCACTGAGATGAAAAAAGTTGATTTTGGAGCATGATTTTTAAACAGAGACTACAATGGTTTTGTGGTGTATGAGAAATTCCCTAAGCCCCAGACCCATCGATTTTGGTCAAAAATGAAAAATATTCAAGTGCCCCAATTTCTGCTTTAAACTTTAGTTACCATCCCAAAATGAATCACTGAGATAAAAAAGTTGATTTCGGAGCATGATTTTTGAACAGGAGCTTCAACGGTTTTGTGGCGTATTGGAAATTCCCTAAGCCCCGGACCCATCGATTTTGGTCAAAAATGAAAAATTTTAAAGTGCCCCAATTTCTGCTTTAAACTTTAGTTACCATCCCTAAATGAATCACTGAGATGAAAAAAGTTGATTTTGGAGCATGATTTTTGAACAGAAGCTACAACGGTTTTTTGGTGTATCAGAAATTCCCTAAGCCCCAGACCCATCGATTTTGGTCAAATATGAAACATTTTAAAGTGCCCCAATTTCTGCTTTAAACTTTAGTTACCATCCCAAAATGAATCACTGAGATGAAAAAAGTTGATTTCGGAGCATGATTTTTGAACAGGAGCTTCAACGGTTTTGTGGTGTATGAGAAATTCCCTAAGCCCCGGACCCATCGATTTTGGTCAAAAATTAAAAAAATTAAAAGTGCCCCAATTTCTGCTTTAAACTTTAGTTACCGTTTCAAAATGAATCACTGAGATAAAAAAAAGATGATTTCGGAGCATGATTTTTGAACAGGAGCTTCAATGGTTTTGTGGCATATGAGAAATTCCCTAAGCCATAGACCCATCGATTTTTGTCAAAAATAAAAAAAATTAAAAGTGCCCCAATTTCTGCTTTAAACTTTAGTTACCATCCCAAAATGAATCACTGAGATGAAAAAAGATGATTTCGGAGCATGATTTGTGAACAAGAGCTTCAATGGTTTTGTGGCGTATGAGAAATTCCCTAAGCCCCGGACCCATCGATTTTGGGCAAAAATAAAAAATTTAAAAGTGCCCCAATTTCTGCTTTAAACTTTAGTTACCATCTCAAAATGAATCACTGAGATGTAAAAAGTTGATTTTGGAGCATTATTTTTGAACAGGAGCTTCAATGGTATTGTGGTGTTTGAGAAATTCCCTAAGCCCCGCACCCATCGATTTTGGGCAAACATAAAAAATGTAAAAGTGCCCCAATTTCTGCTTTAAACTTTAGTTACCATCCCAAAATGAATCACTGAGATGATAAAAGTTAATTTTGGAGCATGATTTTTGAACAGGAGCTTGAACGGTTTTGTGGCATATGAGAAATTCCCTAAGCCATAGATCCATCGATTTTGGTCAAAAATAAAAAAATTTAAAAGTGCCCCAATTTCTGCTTTAAACTTTAGTTACCATCCCAAAACGAATCACTGAGATGAAAAAGTTGATTTCGGAGCATGATTTTTGAACAGGAGCTTGAACGGTTTTGTGGTGTATGAGAAATTCCCTAAGCCCCGTACCCATCGATTTTGGTCAAAAATGAAAAATTTTAAAGTGCCCCAATTTCTGCTTTAAACTTTAGTTACCATCCCTAAATGAATCACTGAGATGAAAAAAGTTGATTTTGGAGCATGATTTTTGAACAGAAGCTACAACGGTTTTGTGGTGTATCAGAAATTCCCTAAGCCCCAGACCCATCGATTTTGGTCAAATATGAAACCTTTTTTAAGTGCCCCAATTTCTACTTTAAACTTTAGTTACTATCCCAAAATGAATCACTGAGATGAAAAAAGTTGATTTCGGAGCATGATTTTTGAACAGGAGCTTCAATGGTTTTGTGGCATTTGAGAAATTCCCTAAGCCCCGGACCCATCAATTTTATTAAAAAATAAAAAATTTAAAAGTGCCCCAATTTCTGCTTTAAACTTTAGTTCCCATCTCAAAATGAATCACTGAGATGAAAAAAGTTGATTTCTGAACATTATTTTTGAACAGGAGCTTCAATGGTTTTGTGGCATATGAGAAATTCACTAAGCCCCGGACCTATCAATTTTGGTCAAAAAAAAAAAAAGTGCCCCAATTTCTGCTTTAAACTTTAGTTACCATCTCAAAATGAATCACTGAGATGAAAAAAGTTGATTTCGGATCATGATATTTGAACAGGAGCTTCAATGGTTTTGTGGCGTTTGAGAAATTCCCTAAGCCACAGACCCATCGATTTTGGTCAAAAATAAAAAAAATTGAAGTGCCCCAATTTCTACTTTAACCTTTAGTTACCATCCCTAAATGAATCACTGAGATAAAAAAGTTGATTTCGGAGCATGATTTTTGAACAGGAGCTTCAATGGTTTTGTGGCATATGAGAAATTCCCTAAGCCCCAGACCCATCGATTTTGGTCAAAAATAAAAAATTTAAATGTGCCCCAATTTTTACTTTAAAGTTTAGTTACCATCTCAAAATGAATCACTGAGATGAAAAAAGTTGATTTCGGAGCATGATTTTTGAACAGGAGCTTCAACAGTTTTGTGGCGTATGAGAAAATCCCTAAGCCCCGGACCCATCGATTTTGGTCAAAAATAATTTTTTTTAAAGTGCCCCAATTTCTGCTTTAAACTTTAGTTACCATCCCAAAATGAATCACTGAGATGGAAAAAGTTGATTTCGGAGCATGATTTTTGAACAGGAGCTTCAATGGTTTTGTGGCATATGAGAAATTCCCTAAGCCCCGGACCCATCGATTTTGGTAAAAAATAAAAAATTTAAAAGTGCCCCAATTTCTGCTGTAAACTTTAGTTACCATCTCAAAATGAATTACTGAGATGTAAAAAGTTGATTTCGGAGCATTATCTTTGAACAGGAGCTTCAATGGTATTGTGGTGTTTGAGAAATTCCCTAAGCCCCGCACCCATCGATTTTGGGCAAAAATAAAAAATGTAAAAGTGCCCCAATCTCTGCTTTAAACTTTAGTTACCATCCCAAAATGAATCACTGAGATGATAAAAGTTAATTTTGGAGCATGATTTTTGAACAGGAGCTTGAACGGTTTTGTGGCATATGAGAAATTCCCTAAGCCATAGATCCATCAATTTTGGTCAAAAATAAAAAATTTAAAAGTGCGCCAATTTCTGCTTTAAACTTTAGTTACCGTTTCAAAATGAATCACTGAGATAAAAAAAAGATGATTTCGGAGCATGATTTGTGAACAGGAGCTTCAATGGTTTTGTGGCGTATGAGAAATTCCCTAAGCCCCGGACCCATCGATTTTGGTCAAAAATAAAAAATTTAAAAGTGCGCCAATTTCTGCTTTAAACTTTAGTTACCATCCCAAAATGAATCACTGAGATGATAAAAGTTAATTTCGGAGCATGATTTTTGAACAGGAGCTTCAATGGTTTTGTGGTGTTTGAGAAATTCCCTAATCCCCGGACCGATCAATTTTGGTCAAATATAAAAAAATTTAAAGTGCCCCAATTTCTGCTTTAAAGTTTAGTTACCATCTCAAAATGAATCACTGAGATGAAAAAAGTTGATTTGGGAGCATGATTTTTGAACAGGAGCATCAATGGTTTTGTGGCATATGAGAAATTCCCTAAGCCATAGACCCATCGATTTTGGTTAAAAAATAAAAAAAATTAAAAGTGCCCCAATTTCTGCTTTAAACTTTAGTTACCGTTTCAAAATGAATCACTGAGATAAAAAAAGATGATTTCGGAGCATGATTTGTGAACAGGAGCTTCAATGGTTTTGTGGCGTATGAGAAATTCCCTAAGCCCCGGACCCATCGATTTTGGTCAAAAATAAAAAATTTAAAAGTGCCCCAATTTCTGCTTTAAACTTTAGTTACCATCTCAAAATGAATCACTGAGATGTAAAAAGTTGATTTCGGAGCATTATTTTTGAACAAGAGCTTCAATGGTTTTGTGGTGTTTGAGAAATTCCCTAAGCCCCGCACCCATCGATTTTGGGCAAAAATAAAAAATGTAAAAGTGCCCCAATTTCTGCTTTAAACTTTATTTACCATCTCAAAATGAATCACTGAGATGAATAAAGTTGATTTCGGAGCATTATTTTTGAACAGGAGCTTCAATGGTTTTGTGGTGTATGAGAAATTCCCTAAGCCCCAGACCCATCGATTTTGGTCAAAAGTAAAAAATGTAAAAGTGCCCCAATTTCTGCTTTAAACTTTAGTTACCATGCCAAAAGGAATCACTGAGATGATAAAAGTTAATTTTGGAGCATGATTTTTGAACAGGAGCTTGAACGGTTTTGTGGCATATGAGAAATTCCCAAAGCCCCAGACCCATCGATTTTGGTCAAAAATAAAAAAAAATTAAAAGTGCCCCAATTTCTGCTTTAAACTTTAATTACCATCCCAAAATGAATCACTGAGATGAAAAAAGTTGATTTCGGAGCATGATTTTTGAACAGGAGCTTCAACGAATTTGTGGTGTATGAGAAATTCCCTAAGCCCCGGACCCATCGATTTTGGTCAAAACTAAAAAAAATTAAAAGTGCCCCAATTTCTGCTTTAAACTTTAGTTACCGTTTCAAAATGAATCACCGAGATAAAAAAAAGATGATTTCGGAGCATGATTTGTGAACAGGAGCTTCAATGGTTTTGTGGCGTATGAGAAATTCCCTAAGCCCCAGACCTATCGATTTTGGGCAAAAATAAAAAATTTAAAAGTGCCCCAATTTCTGCTTTAAACTTTAGTTACCATCTCAAAATGAATCACTGAGATGTAAAAAGTTGATTTCGGAGCATTATTTTTGAACAGGAGCTTCAATGGTATTGTGGTGTTTGAGAAATTCCCTAAGCCCCGCACCCATCGATTTTGGGCAAAAATAAAAAATGTAAAAGTGCCCCAATTTCTGCTTTAAACTTTATTTACCATCTCAAAATGAATCACTGAGATGATAAAAGTTAATTTCGGAGCATGATTTTTGAACAGGAGCTTCAATGGTTTTGTGGTGTTTGAGAAATTCCCTAATCCCCGGACCGATCAATTTTGGTCAAATATAAAAAAATTTAAAGTGCCCCAATTTCTGCTTTAAAGTTTAGTTACCATCTCAAAATGAATCACTGAGATGAAAAAAGTTGATTTGGGAGCATGATTTTTGAACAGGAGCATCAATGGTTTTGTGGCATATGAGAAATTCCCTAAGCCCCGCACCCATCGATTTTGGGCAAAAATAAAAATTTTAAAGTGCCCCAATCTCTGCTTTAAACTTTAGTTACCATCCCAAAATGAATCACTGAGATGATAAAAGTTAATTTTGGAGCATGATTTTTGAACAGGAGCTTGAACGGTTTTGTGGCATATGAGAAATTCCCGAAGCCATAGATCCATCGATTTTGGTCAAAAATAAAAAATTTAAAAGTGCGCCAATTTCTGCTTTAAACTTTAGTTACCATCCCAAAATGAATCACTGAGATGAAAAAAGTTGATTTCGGAGCATGATTTTTGAACAGGAGCTTCAACGGTTTTGTGGTGTATGAGAAATTCCCTAAGCCCCAGACCCATCGATTTTGGTCAAAACTAAAAAAAATTAAAAGTGCCCCAATTTCTGCTTTAAACTTTAGTTACCGTTTCAAAATGAATCACTGAGATAAAAAAAGATGATTTCGGAGCATGATTTGTGAACAGGAGCTTCAATGGTTTTGTGGCGTATGAGAAATTCCCTAAGCCCCGGACTCATCGATTTTGGTCAAAAATAGAAAATTTAAAAGTGCTCCAATTTCTGCTTTAAACTTTAGTTACCATCTCAAAATGAATCACTGAGATGAAAAAAGTTGATTTCGGAGCATGATTTTTGAACAGGAGCTTCAATGGTTTTGTGGCATATGAGAAATTCCCTAAGCCATAGACCGATCGATTTTGGTCAAAAATAAAAAAATTAAAAGTGCCCCAATTTCTGCTTTAAACTTTAGTTACCGTTTCAAAATGAATCACTAAGATAAAAAAAAGATGATTTCGGAGCATGATTTGTGAACAGGAGCTTCAATGGTTTTGTGGTGTATGAGAAATTCCCTAAGCCCCGGACCCATCGATTTTGGGCAAAAATAAAAAATTTAAAAGTGCCCCAATTTCTGCTTTAAACTTTAGTTACCATCTCAAAATGAATCACTGAGATGTAAAAAGTTGATTTCGGAGCATTATTTTTGAACAGGAGCTTCAATGGTATTGTGGTGTTTGAGAAATTCCCTAAGCCCCGCACCCGTCGATTTTGGGCAAAAATAAAAAAATTAAAAGTGCGCCAATTTCTGCTTTAAACTTTAGTTACCATACCAAAATGAATCACTGAGATGATAAAAGTTAATTTTGGAGCATGATTTTTGAACAGGAGCTTGAACGGTTTTGTGGCATATGAGAAATTCCCTAAGCCATAGATCCATCGATTTTGGTCAAAAATAAAAAAATTTAAAAGTGCCCCAATTTCTGCTTTAAACTTTAGTTACCATCCCAAAACGAATCACTGAGATGAAAAAGTTGATTTCGGAGCATGATTTTTGAACAGGAGCTTGAACGGTTTTGTGGTGTATGAGAAATTCCCTAAGCCCCGTACCCATCGATTTTGGTCAAAAATGAAAAATTTTAAAGTGCCCCAATTTCTGCTTTAAACTTTAGTTACCATCCCTAAATGAATCACTGAGATGAAAAAAGTTGATTTTGGAGCATGATTTTTGAACAGAAGCTACAACGGTTTTGTGGTGTATCAGAAATTCCCTAAGCCCCAGACCCATCGATTTTGGTCAAATATGAAACCTTTTTTAAGTGCCCCAATTTCTACTTTAAACTTTAGTTACTATCCCAAAATGAATCACTGAGATGAAAAAAGTTGATTTCGGAGCATGATTTTTGAACAGGAGCTTCAATGGTTTTGTGGCATTTGAGAAATTCCCTAAGCCCCGGACCCATCAATTTTATTAAAAAATAAAAAATTTAAAAGTGCCCCAATTTCTGCTTTAAACTTTAGTTCCCATCTCAAAATGAATCACTGAGATGAAAAAAGTTGATTTCTGAACATTATTTTTGAACAGGAGCTTCAATGGTTTTGTGGCATATGAGAAATTCACTAAGCCCCGGACCTATCAATTTTGGTCAAAAAAAAAAAAAGTGCCCCAATTTCTGCTTTAAACTTTAGTTACCATCTCAAAATGAATCACTGAGATGAAAAAAGTTGATTTCGGATCATGATATTTGAACAGGAGCTTCAATGGTTTTGTGGCGTTTGAGAAATTCCCTAAGCCACAGACCCATCGATTTTGGTCAAAAATAAAAAAAATTGAAGTGCCCCAATTTCTACTTTAACCTTTAGTTACCATCCCTAAATGAATCACTGAGATAAAAAAGTTGATTTCGGAGCATGATTTTTGAACAGGAGCTTCAATGGTTTTGTGGCATATGAGAAATTCCCTAAGCCCCAGACCCATCGATTTTGGTCAAAAATAAAAAATTTAAATGTGCCCCAATTTTTACTTTAAAGTTTAGTTACCATCTCAAAATGAATCACTGAGATGAAAAAAGTTGATTTCGGAGCATGATTTTTGAACAGGAGCTTCAACAGTTTTGTGGCATATGAGAAAATCCCTAAGCCCCGGACCCATCGATTTTGGTCAAAAATAATTTTTTTTAAAGTGCCCCAATTTCTGCTTTAAACTTTAGTTACCATCCCAAAATGAATCACTGAGATGGAAAAAGTTGATTTCGGAGCATGATTTTTGAACAGGAGCTTCAATGGTTTTGTGGCATATGAGAAATTCCCTAAGCCCCGGACCCATCGATTTTGGTAAAAAATAAAAAATTTAAAAGTGCCCCAATTTCTGCTGTAAACTTTAGTTACCATCTCAAAATGAATTACTGAGATGTAAAAAGTTGATTTCGGAGCATTATCTTTGAACAGGAGCTTCAATGGTATTGTGGTGTTTGAGAAATTCCCTAAGCCCCGCACCCATCGATTTTGGGCAAAATAAAAAATGTAAAAGTGCCCCAATCTCTGCTTTAAACTTTAGTTACCATCCCAAAATGAATCACTGAGATGATAAAAGTTAATTTTGGAGCATGATTTTTGAACAGGAGCTTGAACGGTTTTGTGGCATATGAGAAATTCCCTAAGCCATAGATCCATCAATTTTGGTCAAAAATAAAAAATTTAAAAGTGCGCCAATTTCTGCTTTAAACTTTAGTTACCGTTTCAAAATGAATCACTGAGATAAAAAAAAGATGATTTCGGAGCATGATTTGTGAACAGGAGCTTCAATGGTTTTGTGGCGTATGAGAAATTCCCTAAGCCCCGGACCCATCGATTTTGGTCAAAAATAAAAAATTTAAAAGTGCGCCAATTTCTGCTTTAAACTTTAGTTACCATCCCAAAATGAATCACTGAGATGATAAAAGTTAATTTCGGAGCATGATTTTTGAACAGGAGCTTCAATGGTTTTGTGGTGTTTGAGAAATTCCCTAATCCCCGGACCGATCAATTTTGGTCAAATATAAAAAAATTTAAAGTGCCCCAATTTCTGCTTTAAACTTTAGTTACCGTTTCAAAATGAATCACTGAGATAAAAAAAGATGATTTCGGAGCATGATTTGTGAACAGGAGCTTCAATGGTTTTGTGGCGTATGAGAAATTCCCTAAGCCCCGGACCCATCGATTTTGGTCAAAAATAAAAAATTTAAAAGTGCCCCAATTTCTGCTTTAAACTTTAGTTACCATCTCAAAATGAATCACTGAGATGTAAAAAGTTGATTTCGGAGCATTATTTTTGAACAAGAGCTTCAATGGTTTTGTGGTGTTTGAGAAATTCCCTAAGCCCCGCACCCATCGATTTTGGGCAAAAATAAAAAATGTAAAAGTGCCCCAATTTCTGCTTTAAACTTTATTTACCATCTCAAAATGAATCACTGAGATGAATAAAGTTGATTTCGGAGCATTATTTTTGAACAGGAGCTTCAATGGTTTTGTGGTGTATGAGAAATTCCCTAAGCCCCAGACCCATCGATTTTGGTCAAAAGTAAAAAATGTAAAAGTGCCCCAATTTCTGCTTTAAACTTTAGTTACCATGCCAAAAGGAATCACTGAGATGATAAAAGTTAATTTTGGAGCATGATTTTTGAACAGGAGCTTGAACGGTTTTGTGGCATATGAGAAATTCCCAAAGCCCCAGACCCATCGATTTTGGTCAAAAATAAAAAAAAATTAAAAGTGCCCCAATTTCTGCTTTAAACTTTAATTACCATCCCAAAATGAATCACTGAGATGAAAAAAGTTGATTTCGGAGCATGATTTTTGAACAGGAGCTTCAACGAATTTGTGGTGTATGAGAAATTCCCTAAGCCCCGGACCCATCGATTTTGGTCAAAACTAAAAAAAATTAAAAGTGCCCCAATTTCTGCTTTAAACTTTAGTTACCGTTTCAAAATGAATCACCGAGATAAAAAAAAGATGATTTCGGAGCATGATTTGTGAACAGGAGCTTCAATGGTTTTGTGGCGTATGAGAAATTCCCTAAGCCCCAGACCTATCGATTTTGGGCAAAAATAAAAAATTTAAAAGTGCCCCAATTTCTGCTTTAAACTTTAGTTACCATCTCAAAATGAATCACTGAGATGTAAAAAGTTGATTTCGGAGCATTATTTTTGAACAGGAGCTTCAATGGTATTGTGGTGTTTGAGAAATTCCCTAAGCCCCGCACCCATCGATTTTGGGCAAAAATAAAAAATGTAAAAGTGCCCCAATTTCTGCTTTAAACTTTATTTACCATCTCAAAATGAATCACTGAGATGATAAAAGTTAATTTCGGAGCATGATTTTTGAACAGGAGCTTCAATGGTTTTGTGGTGTTTGAGAAATTCCCTAATCCCCGGACCGATCAATTTTGGTCAAATATAAAAAAATTTAAAGTGCCCCAATTTCTGCTTTAAAGTTTAGTTACCATCTCAAAATGAATCACTGAGATGAAAAAAGTTGATTTGGGAGCATGATTTTTGAACAGGAGCATCAATGGTTTTGTGGCATATGAGAAATTCCCTAAGCCCCGCACCCATCGATTTTGGGCAAAAATAAAAATTTTAAAGTGCCCCAATCTCTGCTTTAAACTTTAGTTACCATCCCAAAATGAATCACTGAGATGATAAAAGTTAATTTTGGAGCATGATTTTTGAACAGGAGCTTGAACGGTTTTGTGGCATATGAGAAATTCCCGAAGCCATAGATCCATCGATTTTGGTCAAAAATAAAAAATTTAAAAGTGCGCCAATTTCTGCTTTAAACTTTAGTTACCATCCCAAAATGAATCACTGAGATGAAAAAAGTTGATTTCGGAGCATGATTTTTGAACAGGAGCTTCAACGGTTTTGTGGTGTATGAGAAATTCCCTAAGCCCCAGACCCATCGATTTTGGTCAAAACTAAAAAAAATTAAAAGTGCCCCAATTTCTGCTTTAAACTTTAGTTACCGTTTCAAAATGAATCACTGAGATAAAAAAAGATGATTTCGGAGCATGATTTGTGAACAGGAGCTTCAATGGTTTTGTGGCGTATGAGAAATTCCCTAAGCCCCGGACTCATCGATTTTGGTCAAAAATAGAAAATTTAAAAGTGCTCCAATTTCTGCTTTAAACTTTAGTTACCATCTCAAAATGAATCACTGAGATGAAAAAAGTTGATTTCGGAGCATGATTTTTGAACAGGAGCTTCAATGGTTTTGTGGCATATGAGAAATTCCCTAAGCCATAGACCGATCGATTTTGGTCAAAAATAAAAAAATTAAAAGTGCCCCAATTTCTGCTTTAAACTTTAGTTACCGTTTCAAAATGAATCACTAAGATAAAAAAAAGATGATTTCGGAGCATGATTTGTGAACAGGAGCTTCAATGGTTTTGTGGTGTATGAGAAATTCCCTAAGCCCCGGACCCATCGATTTTGGGCAAAAATAAAAAATTTAAAAGTGCCCCAATTTCTGCTTTAAACTTTAGTTACCATCTCAAAATGAATCACTGAGATGTAAAAAGTTGATTTCGGAGCATTATTTTTGAACAGGAGCTTCAATGGTATTGTGGTGTTTGAGAAATTCCCTAAGCCCCGCACCCGTCGATTTTGGGCAAAAATAAAAAAATTAAAAGTGCGCCAATTTCTGCTTTAAACTTTAGTTACCATACCAAAATGAATCACTGAGATGATAAAAGTTAATTTTGGAGCATGATTTTTGAACAGGAGCTTCAACGGTTTTGTGGAGTATGAGAAATTCCCTAAGCCCCGGACCCATTGATTTTGGTCAAATATGAAACATTTTAAAGTGCCCCAATTTCTGCTTTAAACTTTAGTTACCATCCCAAAATGAATCACTGAGATGAAAAAAGTTGATTTCGGAGCATGATTTTTGAACAGGAGCTTCAATGGTTTTGTGGCATATGAGAAATTCCCTAAGCCCCGGCCCCATCGATTTTGGTAAAAAATAAAAAATTTAAAAGTGCCCCAATTTCTGCTTTAAACTTTAGTTACCATCTCAAAATGAATCACTGAGATGAAAAAAGTTGATTTCGGAGCATTATTTTTGAACAGGAGCTTCAATGGTTTTGTGGCATATGAGAAATTCCCTAAGCCCCGGACCCATCGATTTTGGTAAAAAATAAAAAATTTAAAAGTGCCCCAATTTCTGCTTTAAACTTTAGTTACTATCTCAAAATGAATCACTGAGATGAAAAATGTTGATTTCGGAGCATTATTTTTGAACAGGAGCTTCAATGGTTTTGTGGTATATGAGAAATTCCCTAAGCCCCGATTTTGGTCACAAATAAAAATGTAAAAGTGCCCCAATTTTAGCTTTAAACTTTAGTTACCATCCCTAAATGAATCACTGAGATGAAAAAAGTTGATTTCGGAGCATTATCTTTGAACAGGAGCTTCAATGGTTTTGTGGCATATGAGAAATTCCCCAAGCCCCGGACCCAACGATTTTGGTCAAAAATAAAAATGTTTGAAGTGCCCCAATTTATACTTTAAACTTTAGTTACCATCCCAAAATGAATCACTGAGATGAAAAAGTTGATTTCGGAGCATGATTTTTGAACAGGAGCTTCAACGGTTTTGTGGCGTATGAGAAATTTCCTAAGCCCCGTACCCATCGATTTTGGTCAAAAATGAAAAATTTTAAAGTGCCCCAATTTCTGCTTTAAACTTTAGTTACCATCCCTAAATGAATCACTGAGATGAAAAAAGTTGATTTTGGAGCATGATTTTTGAACAGAAGCTACAACGGTTTTGTGGTGTATCAGAAATTCCCTAAGCCCCAGACCCATCGATTTTGGTCAAAAATAAAAAATGTAAAAGTGCCCCAATTTCTGCTTTAAACTTTAGTTACCATCCCTAAATGAATCACTGAGATGAAAAAAGTTGATTTCGGAGCATTATCTTTGAACAGGAGCTTCAATGGTTTTGTGGCATATGAGAAATTCCCTAAGCCCCGAACCCATCGATTTTGGTCAAAAATAAAAAAATTTAAAGTGCCCCAATTTCTGCTTTAAACTTTAGTTACCATCCCTAAATGAATCACTGAGATACAAAAGTTGATTTCGGAGCATGATTTTTGAACAGGAGCTTCAACGGTTTTGTGGCATATGAGAAATTCCCTAAGCCCCGGACCCATCGATTTTGGTCAAAAATGAAAAATTTTAAAGTGCCCCAATTTCTGCTTTAAACTTTAGTTACCATCCCTAAATGAATCACTGAGATGAAAAAAGTTGATTTTGGAGCATGATTTTTGAACAGAAGCTACAACGGTTTTGTGGTGTATCAGAAATTCCCTAAGCCCCAGACCCATCGATTTTGGTCAAATATGAAACATTTTAAAGTGCCCCAATTTCTGCTTTAAACTTTAGTTACCATCCCAAAATGAATCACTGAGATGAAAAAAGTTGATTTCGGAGAATGATTTTTGAACAGGAGCTTCAATGGTTTTGTGGCATATGAGAAATTCCCTAAGCCTCGGACCCATCGATTTTGGTAAAAAATAAAAAATTTAAAAGTGCCCCAATTTCTGCTTTAAACTTTAGTTACCATCTCAAAATGAATCACTAAGATGAAAAAAGTTGATTTTGGAGCATTATTTTTGAACAGGAGCTTCAATGGTTTTGTGGTATATGATAAATTCCCTAAGCCCCGATTTTTGTCAAAAATAAAAATGTAAAAGTGCCCCAATTTTAGCTTTAAACTTTAGTTACCATCCCTAAATGAATCACTGAGATGAAAAAAGTTGATTTCGGAGCATTATCTTTGAACAGGAGCTTCAATGGTTTTGTGGCGTATAAGAAATTCCCTAAGCCCCGGACCCATCGATTTTGGTCAAAAATAAAACATTTTTAAAGTGCCCCAATTTCTGCTTTAAACTTTAGTTACCATCCCAAAATGAATCACTGAGATGATAAAAGTTAATTTTGGAGCATGATTTTTGAACAGGAGCTTGAACGGTTTTGTGGTGTATGAGAAATTCCCTAAGCCCCGGACCCATCGATTTTGGTCAAAAATAAAACATTTTTAAAGTGCCCAAATTTCTGCTTTAAACTTTAGTTACCATCCCAAAATGAATCACTGAGATGATAAAAGTTAATTTTGGAGCATGATTTTTGAACAGGAGCTTGAACGGTTTTGTGGTGTATGAGAAATTCCCTAAGCCCCGGACCCATTGATTTTGGTCAAAAATAAAAAAATGTAAAAGTTCCCCAATTTCTGCTTTAAACTTTAGTTACCATTTCAAAATGAATCACTGAGATGAAAAAAGATGATTTCGGAGCATGATTTTTGAACAGGAGCTTCAATGGTTTTGTGGTGTTTGAGAAATTCCCTAAGCCCCGGACCGATCAATTTTGGTCAAATATAAAAAAATTTAAAGTGCCACAATTTCTGCTTTAAAGTTTAGTTACCATCTCAAAATGAATCACTGAGATGAAAAAAGTTGATTTGGGAGCATGATTTTTGAACAGGAGCTTCAATGGTTTTGTGGCATAAGAGAAATTCCCTAAGCCATAGACCCATCGATTTTGGTCAAAAATAAAAAAATTAAAAGTGCCCCAATTTCTGCTTTAAACTTTAGTTACCATCCCAAAATGAATCACTGAGATGAAAAAAGTTGATTTCGGAGCATGATTTTTGAACAGGAGCTTCAACGGTTTTGTGGTGTATGAGAAATTCCCTAAGCCCCGGACCCATTGATTTTGGTCAAAAATAAAAAATTTAAAAGTGCCCCAATTTCTGCTTTAAACTTTAGTTACCATTTCAAAATGAATCACTGAGATCAAAAAAGATGATTTCGGAGCATGATATGTGAACAGGAGCTTCAATGGTTTTGTGGCGTATGAGAAATTCCCTAAGACCCGAACCCATCGATTTTGGGCAAAAATTAAAAAAATTAAAAGTGCCCCAATTTCTGCTTTAAACTTTAGTTACCATCCCAAAATGAATCACTGAGATGAAACAAGTTGATTTCGGAGCATGATTTTTGAACAGGAGCTTCAACGGTTTTGTGGTGTATGAGAAATTCCCTAAGCCCTGGACCCATTGATTTTGGTCAAAAATAAAAAATTTAAAAGTGCCCCAATTTCTGCTTTAAACTTTAGTTACCATCTCAAAATGAATCACTAAGATGAAAAAAGTTGATTTCGGAGCATTATTTTTGAACAGGAGCTTCAATGGTTTTGTGGCATATGAGAAATTCCCAAAGCCATAGACCCATCGATTTTGGTCAAAAATAAAAAAATTAAAAGTGCCCCAATTTCTGCTTTAAACTTTAGTTACCATCTCAAAATGAATCACTGAGATGAAAAAAGTTGATTTCGGAGCATGATTTGTGAACAGGAGCTTCAATGGTTTTGTGGCATATGAGAAATTCCCTAAGCCCCGCACCCATCGATTTTGGGCAAAAATAAAAAAATTAAAAGTGCCCCAATTTCTGCTTTAAACTTTAGTTACCATCCCAAAATGAATCACTGAGATGAAAAAAGTTGATTTCGGAGCATGATTTTTGAACAGGAGCTTCAACGGTTTTGTGGTGTATGAGAAATTCCCTAAGCCCCGGACCCATCGATTTTGGGCAAAAATAAAAAATTTAAAAGTGCCCCAATTTCTGCTTTAAACTTTAGTTACCATCCCAAAATGAATCACTGAGATGTAAAAAGTTGATTTCGGAGCATTACTTTTGAACAGGAGCTTCAATGGTATTGTGGTGTTTGAGAAATTCCCTAAGCCCCGCACCCATCGATTTTGGGCAAACATAAAAAATGTAAAAGTGCCACAATTTCTGCTTTAAACTTTAGTTACCATCCCAAAATGAATCACTGAGATGATAAAAGTTAATTTTGGAGCATGATTTTTGAACAGGAGCTTGAACGGTTTTGTGGCATATGAGAAATTCCCTAAGCCATAGACTCATTGATTTTGGTCAAAAATAAGAAAAATTAAAAGTGCCCCAATTTCTGCTTTATACTTTAGTTACCGTTTCAAAATGAATCACTGAGATAAAAAAAGATGATTTCAGAGCATGATTTGTGAACAGGAGCTTCAATGGTTTTGTGGCATATGAGAAATTCCCTAAGACCCGAACCCATCGATTTTGGTCAAAAATAAAAAAATTAAAAGTGCCCCAATTTCTGCTTTAAACTTTAGTTACCATCTCAAAATGAATCACTGAGATGTAAAAAGTTGATTTCGGAGCATGATTTTTGAACAGGAGCTTCAATGGTTTTGTGGTGTTTGAGAAATTCCCTAGGCCCCAGACCAATCGATTTTGGTCAAAAATAAAAAATTTAAAAGTGCCCCAATTTCTGCTTTAAAGTTTATTTACCATCTCAAAATGAATCAGAGATGAAAAAAGTTGATTTGGGAGCATGATTTTTGAACAGGAGCTTCAATGGTTTTGTGGCATATGAGAAATTCCCTAAGCCATAGACCCATCGATTTTGGTCAAAAATAAAAAAATTAAAAGTGCCCCAATTTCTGCTTTAAAGTTTATTTACCATCCCAAAATGAATCACTGAGATGAAAAAAGTTGATTTCGGAGCATGATTTTTGAACAGGAGCTTCAACGGTTTAGTGGTGTATGAGAAATTCCCTAAGCCCCGGACCCATCAATTTTGGTCAAAAATTAAAAAAATTAAAAGTGCCCCAATTTCTGCTTTAAACTTTAGTTACCGTTTCAAAATGAATCACTGAGATAAAAAAAGATGATTTCGGAGCATGATTTTTGAACAGGAGCTTCAATGGTTTTGTGGCATATGAGAAATTCCCTAAGCCATAGACCCATCGATTTTTGTCAAAAATAAAAAAAATTAAAAGTGCCCCAATTTCTGCTTTAAACTTTAGTTACCATCTCAAAATGAATCACTGAGATGAAAAAAGATGATTTCGGAGCATGATTTGTGAACAAGAGCTTCAATGGTTTTGTGGCATATGAGAAATTCCCTAAGCCCCAGACCGATCGATTTTGGTCAAAAATAAAAAAAAATAAAAGTGCCCCAATTTCTGCTTTAAACTTTAGTTACCGTTTCAAAATGAATCACTGAGATGAAAAAAGATGATTTCGGAGCATGATATGTGAACAGGAGCTTCAATGGTTTTGTGGCATATGAGAAATTCCCTAAGACCCGAACCCATCGATTTTGGTCAAAAATAAAAAATTTAAAAGTGCCCCAATTTCTGCTTTAAACTTTAGTTACCATCTCAAAATGAATCACTGAGATGAAAAAACTTGATTTCGGAGCATGATTTGTGAACAGGAGCTATAATGGTTTTGTGGCATATGAGAAATTCCCTAAGCCCCGCACCCATCGATTTTGGGCAAAAATAAAAAAAATTAAAAGTGCCCCAATTTCTGCTTTAAACTTTAGTTACCATCTCAAAATGAATCACTAAGATGAAAAAAGTTGATTTCGGAGCATTATTTTTGAACAGGAGCTTCAATGGTTTTGTGGCATATGAGAAATTCCCTAAGCCCCGGACCCATCGATTTTGGTCAAAAATAAAAATTTTTGAAGTGCCCCAATTTCTACTTTAAACTTTAGTTACCATCCCAAAATGAATCACTCAGATAAAAAAGTTGATTTCGGAGCATGATTTTTGAACAGGAGCTTCAACGGTTTTGTGGCGTATGAGAAATTCCCTAAGCCACGGACCCATCGATTTTGGTCAAAAATGAAAAATTTTAAAGTGCCCCAATTTCTGCTTTAAACTTTAGTTACCATCCCTAAATGAATCACTGAGATGAGAAAAGTTGATTTTGGAGCATGATTTTTGAACAGGAGCTTCAATGGTTTTGTGGTGTTTGAGAAATTCCCTAAGCCCCGGACCGATCAATTTTGGTCAAATATAAAAATTTTTAAAGTGCCCTAATTTCTGCTTTAAAGTTTAGTTACCATCTCAAAATGAATCACTGAGATGAAAAAAGTTGATTTGGGAGCATGATTTTTGAACAGGAGCTTCAATGGTTTTGTGGCATATGAGAAATTCCCTAAGCCATAGACCCATCGATTTTGGTCAAAAATAAAAAATTTAAAAGTGCCCCAATTTCTGCTTTAAACTTTAGTTACCATCCCAAAATGAATCACTGAGATGAAAAAAGTTGATTTCGGAGCATGATTTTTGAACAGGAGCTTCAACGGTTTTGTGGTGTATGAGAAATTCCCTAAGCCCCGGACCCATCGATTTTGGTCAAAAATTAAAAAAATTAAAAGTGCCCCAATTTCTGCTTTAAACTTTAGTTACCGTTTCAAAATGAATCACTGAGATAAAAAAAGATGATTTCGGAGCATGATTTTTGAACAGGAGCTTCAATGGTTTTGTGGCATATGAGAAATTCCCTAAGCCATAGACCCATCGATTTTTGTCAAAAATAAAAAAAATTAAAAGTGCCCCAATTTCTGCTTTAAACTTTAGTTACCATCCCAAAATGAATCACTGAGATGATAAAAGTTAATTTTGGAGCATGATTTTTGAACAGGAGCTTGAACGGTTTTGTGGCATATGAGAAATTCCCTAAGCCATAGACTCATTGATTTTGGTCAAAAATAAGAAAAATTAAAAGTGCCCCAATTTCTGCTTGATACTTTAGTTACCGTTTCAAAATGAATCACTGAGATAAAAAAAGATGATTTCAGAGCATGATTTGTGAACAGGAGCTTCAATGGTTTTGTGGCGTATGAGAAATTCCCTAAGACCCGAACCCATCGATTTTGGTCAAAAATAAAAAAATTAAAAGTGCCCCAATTTCTGCTTTAAACTTTAGTTACCATCTCAAAATGAATCACTGAGATGTAAAAAGTTGATTTCGGAGCATGATTTTTGAACAGGAGCTTCAATGGTTTTGTGGTGTTTGAGAAATTCCCTAGGCCCCAGACCAATCGATTTTGGTCAAAAATAAAAAATTTAAAAGTGCCCCAATTTCTGCTTTAAAGTTTATTTACCATCTCAAAATGAATCAGAGATGAAAAAAGTTGATTTGGGAGCATGATTTTTGAACAGGAGCTTCAATGGTTTTGTGGCATATGAGAAATTCCCTAAGCCATAGACCCATCGATTTTGGTCAAAAATAAAAAAATTAAAAGTGCCCCAATTTCTGCTTTAAAGTTTATTTACCATCCCAAAATGAATCACTGAGATGAAAAAAGTTGATTTCGGAGCATGATTTTTGAACAGGAGCTTCAACGGTTTTGTGGTGTATGAGAAATTCCCTAAGCCCCGGACCCATCGATTTTGGGCAAAAATAAAAAATTTAAAAGTGCCCCAATTTCTGCTTTAAACTTTAGTTACCATCCCAAAATGAATCACTGAGATGTAAAAAGTTGATTTCGGAGCATTACTTTTGAACAGGAGCTTCAATGGTATTGTGGTGTTTGAGAAATTCCCTAAGCCCCGCACCCATCGATTTTGGGCAAACATAAAAAATGTAAAAGTGCCACAATTTCTGCTTTAAACTTTAGTTACCATCCCAAAATGAATCACTGAGATGATAAAAGTTAATTTTGGAGCATGATTTTTGAACAGGAGCTTGAACGGTTTTGTGGCATATGAGAAATTCCCTAAGCCATAGACTCATTGATTTTGGTCAAAAATAAGAAAAATTAAAAGTGCCCCAATTTCTGCTTTATACTTTAGTTACCGTTTCAAAATGAATCACTGAGATAAAAAAAGATGATTTCAGAGCATGATTTGTGAACAGGAGCTTCAATGGTTTTGTGGCATATGAGAAATTCCCTAAGACCCGAACCCATCGATTTTGGTCAAAAATAAAAAAATTAAAAGTGCCCCAATTTCTGCTTTAAACTTTAGTTACCATCTCAAAATGAATCACTGAGATGTAAAAAGTTGATTTCGGAGCATGATTTTTGAACAGGAGCTTCAATGGTTTTGTGGTGTTTGAGAAATTCCCTAGGCCCCAGACCAATCGATTTTGGTCAAAAATAAAAAATTTAAAAGTGCCCCAATTTCTGCTTTAAAGTTTATTTACCATCTCAAAATGAATCAGAGATGAAAAAAGTTGATTTGGGAGCATGATTTTTGAACAGGAGCTTCAATGGTTTTGTGGCATATGAGAAATTCCCTAAGCCATAGACCCATCGATTTTGGTCAAAAATAAAAAAATTAAAAGTGCCCCAATTTCTGCTTTAAAGTTTATTTACCATCCCAAAATGAATCACTGAGATGAAAAAAGTTGATTTCGGAGCATGATTTTTGAACAGGAGCTTCAACGGTTTAGTGGTGTATGAGAAATTCCCTAAGCCCCGGACCCATCAATTTTGGTCAAAAATTAAAAAAATTAAAAGTGCCCCAATTTCTGCTTTAAACTTTAGTTACCGTTTCAAAATGAATCACTGAGATAAAAAAAGATGATTTCGGAGCATGATTTTTGAACAGGAGCTTCAATGGTTTTGTGGCATATGAGAAATTCCCTAAGCCATAGACCCATCGATTTTTGTCAAAAATAAAAAAAATTAAAAGTGCCCCAATTTCTGCTTTAAACTTTAGTTACCATCTCAAAATGAATCACTGAGATGAAAAAAGATGATTTCGGAGCATGATTTGTGAACAAGAGCTTCAATGGTTTTGTGGCATATGAGAAATTCCCTAAGCCCCAGACCGATCGATTTTGGTCAAAAATAAAAAAAAAAAAAAGTGCCCCAATTTCTGCTTTAAACTTTAGTTACCGTTTCAAAATGAATCACTGAGATGAAAAAAGATGATTTCGGAGCATGATATGTGAACAGGAGCTTCAATGGTTTTGTGGCATATGAGAAATTCCCTAAGACCCGAACCCATCGATTTTGGTCAAAAATAAAAAATTTAAAAGTGCCCCAATTTCTGCTTTAAACTTTAGTTACCATCTCAAAATGAATCACTGAGATGAAAAAACTTGATTTCGGAGCATGATTTGTGAACAGGAGCTATAATGGTTTTGTGGCATATGAGAAATTCCCTAAGCCCCGCACCCATCGATTTTGGGCAAAAATAAAAAAAATTAAAAGTGCCCCAATTTCTGCTTTAAACTTTAGTTACCATCTCAAAATGAATCACTAAGATGAAAAAAGTTGATTTCGGAGCATTATTTTTGAACAGGAGCTTCAATGGTTTTGTGGCATATGAGAAATTCCCTAAGCCCCGGACCCATCGATTTTGGTCAAAAATAAAAATTTTTGAAGTGCCCCAATTTCTACTTTAAACTTTAGTTACCATCCCAAAATGAATCACTCAGATAAAAAAGTTGATTTCGGAGCATGATTTTTGAACAGGAGCTTCAACGGTTTTGTGGCGTATGAGAAATTCCCTAAGCCACGGACCCATCGATTTTGGTCAAAAATGAAAAATTTTAAAGTGCCCCAATTTCTGCTTTAAACTTTAGTTACCATCCCTAAATGAATCACTGAGATGAGAAAAGTTGATTTTGGAGCATGATTTTTGAACAGGAGCTTCAATGGTTTTGTGGTGTTTGAGAAATTCCCTAAGCCCCGGACCGATCAATTTTGGTCAAATATAAAAATTTTTAAAGTGCCCTAATTTCTGCTTTAAAGTTTAGTTACCATCTCAAAATGAATCACTGAGATGAAAAAAGTTGATTTGGGAGCATGATTTTTGAACAGGAGCTTCAATGGTTTTGTGGCATATGAGAAATTCCCTAAGCCATAGACCCATCGATTTTGGTCAAAAATAAAAAATTTAAAAGTGCCCCAATTTCTGCTTTAAACTTTAGTTACCATCCCAAAATGAATCACTGAGATGAAAAAAGTTGATTTCGGAGCATGATTTTTGAACAGGAGCTTCAACGGTTTTGTGGTGTATGAGAAATTCCCTAAGCCCCGGACCCATCGATTTTGGTCAAAAATTAAAAAAATTAAAAGTGCCCCAATTTCTGCTTTAAACTTTAGTTACCGTTTCAAAATGAATCACTGAGATAAAAAAAGATGATTTCGGAGCATGATTTTTGAACAGGAGCTTCAATGGTTTTGTGGCATATGAGAAATTCCCTAAGCCATAGACCCATCGATTTTTGTCAAAAATAAAAAAAATTAAAAGTGCCCCAATTTCTGCTTTAAACTTTAGTTACCATCCCAAAATGAATCACTGAGATGATAAAAGTTAATTTTGGAGCATGATTTTTGAACAGGAGCTTGAACGGTTTTGTGGCATATGAGAAATTCCCTAAGCCATAGACTCATTGATTTTGGTCAAAAATAAGAAAAATTAAAAGTGCCCCAATTTCTGCTTTATACTTTAGTTACCGTTTCAAAATGAATCACTGAGATAAAAAAAGATGATTTCAGAGCATGATTTGTGAACAGGAGCTTCAATGGTTTTGTGGCGTATGAGAAATTCCCTAAGACCCGAACCCATCGATTTTGGTCAAAAATAAAAAAATTAAAAGTGCCCCAATTTCTGCTTTAAACTTTAGTTACCATCTCAAAATGAATCACTGAGATGTAAAAAGTTGATTTCGGAGCATGATTTTTGAACAGGAGCTTCAATGGTTTTGTGGTGTTTGAGAAATTCCCTAGGCCCCAGACCAATCGATTTTGGTCAAAAATAAAAAATTTAAAAGTGCCCCAATTTCTGCTTTAAAGTTTATTTACCATCTCAAAATGAATCAGAGATGAAAAAAGTTGATTTGGGAGCATGATTTTTGAACAGGAGCTTCAATGGTTTTGTGGCATATGAGAAATTCCCTAAGCCATAGACCCATCGATTTTGGTCAAAAATAAAAAAATTAAAAGTGCCCCAATTTCTGCTTTAAAGTTTATTTACCATCCCAAAATGAATCACTGAGATGAAAAAAGTTGATTTCGGAGCATGATTTTTGAACAGGAGCTTCAACGGTTTTGTGGTGTATGAGAAATTCCCTAAGCCCCGGACCCATCGATTTTGGGCAAAAATAAAAAATTTAAAAGTGCCCCAATTTCTGCTTTAAACTTTAGTTACCATCCCAAAATGAATCACTGAGATGTAAAAAGTTGATTTCGGAGCATTACTTTTGAACAGGAGCTTCAATGGTATTGTGGTGTTTGAGAAATTCCCTAAGCCCCGCACCCATCGATTTTGGGCAAACATAAAAAATGTAAAAGTGCCACAATTTCTGCTTTAAACTTTAGTTACCATCCCAAAATGAATCACTGAGATGATAAAAGTTAATTTTGGAGCATGATTTTTGAACAGGAGCTTGAACGGTTTTGTGGCATATGAGAAATTCCCTAAGCCATAGACTCATTGATTTTGGTCAAAAATAAGAAAAATTAAAAGTGCCCCAATTTCTGCTTTATACTTTAGTTACCGTTTCAAAATGAATCACTGAGATAAAAAAAGATGATTTCAGAGCATGATTTGTGAACAGGAGCTTCAATGGTTTTGTGGCATATGAGAAATTCCCTAAGACCCGAACCCATCGATTTTGGTCAAAAATAAAAAAATTAAAAGTGCCCCAATTTCTGCTTTAAACTTTAGTTACCATCTCAAAATGAATCACTGAGATGTAAAAAGTTGATTTCGGAGCATGATTTTTGAACAGGAGCTTCAATGGTTTTGTGGTGTTTGAGAAATTCCCTAGGCCCCAGACCAATCGATTTTGGTCAAAAATAAAAAATTTAAAAGTGCCCCAATTTCTGCTTTAAAGTTTATTTACCATCTCAAAATGAATCAGAGATGAAAAAAGTTGATTTGGGAGCATGATTTTTGAACAGGAGCTTCAATGGTTTTGTGGCATATGAGAAATTCCCTAAGCCATAGACCCATCGATTTTGGTCAAAAATAAAAAAATTAAAAGTGCCCCAATTTCTGCTTTAAAGTTTATTTACCATCCCAAAATGAATCACTGAGATGAAAAAAGTTGATTTCGGAGCATGATTTTTGAACAGGAGCTTCAACGGTTTTGTGGTGTATGAGAAATTCCCTAAGCCCCGGACCCATTGATTTTGGTCAAAAATAAAAAATTTAAAAGTGCCCCAATTTCTGCTTTAAACTTTAGTTACCATTTCAAAATGAATCACTGAGATGAAAAAAGATGATTTCGGAGCATGATATGTGAACAGGAGCTTCAATGGTTTTGTGGCATATGAGAAATTCCCTAAGACCCGAACCCATCGATTTTGGTCAAAAATAAAAAATTTAAAAGTGCCCCAATTTCTGCTTTAAACTTTAGTTACCATCTCAAAATGAATCACTGAGATGAAAAAACTTGATTTCGGAGCATGATTTGTGAACAGGAGCTTCAATGGTTTTGTGGCATATGAGAAATTCCCTAAGCCCCGCACCCATCGATTTTGGGCAAAAAAAAAAAAAAAGTGCCCCAATTTCTGCTTTAAACTTTAGTTACCATCCCAAAATGAATCACTGAGATGAAAAAAGTTGATTTCGGAGCATGATTTTTGAACAGGAGCTTCAACGGTTTTGTGGTGTATGAGAAATTCCCTAAGCCCTGGACACATTGATTTTGATCAAAAATAAAAAATTTAAAAGTGCCCCAATTTCTGCTTTAAACTTTAGTTACCATCTCAAAATGAATCACTCAGATAAAAAAGTTGATTTCGGAGCATGATTTTTGAACAGGAGCTTCAACGGTTTTGTGGCGTATGAGAAATTCCCTAAACCACGGACCCATCGATTTTGGTCAAAAATGAAAAATTTTAAAGTGCCCCAATTTCTGCTTTAAACTTTAGTTACCATCCCTAAATGAATCACTGAGATGAAAAAAGTTGATTTTGGAGCATGATTTTTGAACAGGAGCTTCAATGGTTTTGTGGTGTTTGAGAAATTCCCTAAGCCCCGGACCGATCAATTTTGGTCAAATATAAAAATTTTTAAAGTGCCCTAATTTCTCCTTTAAAGTTTAGTTACCATCTCAAAATGAATCACTGAGATGAAAAAAGTTGATTTGGGAGCATGATTTTTGAACAGGAGCTTCAATGGTTTTGTGGCATATGAGAAATTCCCTAAGCCATAGACCCATCGATTTTGGTCAAAAATAAAAAAATTAAAAGTGCCCCAATTTCTGCTTTAAACTTTAGTTACCATCCCAAAATGAATCACTGAGATGAAAAAAGTTAATTTCGGACCATGATTTTTGAACAGGAGCTTCAACGGTTTAGTGGTGTATGAGAAATTCCCTAAGCCCCGGACCCATCAATTTTGGTCAAAAATTAAAAAAATTAAAAGTGCCCCAATTTCTGCTTTAAACTTTAGTTACCGTTTCAAAATGAATCACTGAGATAAAAAAGATGATTTCGGAGCATGATTTTTGAACAGGAGCTTCAATGGTTTTGTGGCATATGAGAAATTCCCTAAGCCATAGACCCATCGATTTTTGTCAAAAATAAAAAAAATTAAAAGTGCCCCAATTTCTGCTTTAAACTTTAGTTACCATCTCAAAATGAATCACTAAGATGAAAAAAGTTGATTTCGGAGCATTATTTTTGAACAGGAGCTTCAATGGTTTTGTGGCATATGAGAAATTCCCTAAGCCCCGGACCCATCGATTTTGGTCAAAAATAAAAAATTTTGAAGTGCCCCAATTTCTACTTTAAACTTTAGTTACCATCCCAAAATGAATCACTCAGATAAAAAAGTTGATTTCGGAGCATGATTTTTGAACAGGAGCTTCAACGGTTTTGTGGCGTATGAGAAATTCCCTAAGCCACGGACCCATCGATTTTGGTCAAAAATGAAAAATTTTAAAGTGCCCCAATTTCTGCTTTAAACTTTAGTTACCATCCCTAAATGAATCACTGAGATGAGAAAAGTTGATTTTGGAGCATGATTTTTGAACAGGAGCTTCAATGGTTTTGTGGTGTTTGAGAAATTCCCTAAGCCCCGGACCGATCAATTTTGGTCAAATATAAAAAAATTTAAAGTGCCCTAATTTCTGCTTTAAAGTTTAGTTACCATCTCAAAATGAATCACTGAGATGAAAAAAGTTGATTTGGGAGCATGATTTTTGAACAGGAGCTTCAATGGTTTTGTGGCATATGAGAAATTCCCTAAGCCATAGACCCATCGATTTTGGTCAAAAATAAAAAATTTAAAAGTGCCCCAATTTCTGCTTTAAACTTTAGTTACCATCCCAAAATGAATCACTGAGATGAAAAAAGTTGATTTCGGAGCATGATTTTTGAACAGGAGCTTCAACGGTTTTGTGGTGTATGAGAAATTCCCTAAGCCCCGGACCCATCGATTTTGGTCAAAAATTAAAAAAATTAAAAGTGCCCCAATTTCTGCTTTAAACTTTAGTTACCGTTTCAAAATGAATCACTGAGATAAAAAAAGATGATTTCGGAGCATGATTTTTGAACAGGAGCTTCAATGGTTTTGTGGCATATGAGAAATTCCCTAAGCCATAGACCCATCGATTTTTGTCAAAAATAAAAAAAATTAAAAGTGCCCCAATTTCTGCTTTAAACTTTAGTTACCATCCCAAAATGAATCACTGAGATGAAAAAAGATGATTTCGGAGCATGATTTGTGAACAAGAGCTTCAATGGTTTTGTGGCATATGAGAAATTCCCTAAGCCCCAGACCGATCGATTTTGGTCAAAAATAAAAAAAAATAAAAGTGCCCCAATTTCTGCTTTAAACTTTAGTTACCGCTTCAAAATGAATCACTGAGATAAAAAAAAAGATGATTTCGGAGCATGATTTGTGAACAGGAGCTTCAATGGTTTTGTGGCGTATGAGAAATTCCCTAAGCCCCGGACCCATCGATTTTGGGCAAAAATAAAAAATTTAAAAGTGCCCCAATTTCTGCTTTAAACTTTAGTTACCATCCCAAAATGAATCACTGAGATGTAAAAAGTTGATTTCGGAGCATTACTTTTGAACAGGAGCTTCAATGGTATTGTGGTGTTTGAGAAATTCCCTAAGCCCCGCACCCATCGATTTTGGGCAAACATAAAAAATGTAAAAGTGCCACAATTTCTGCTTTAAAGTTTATTTACCATCTCAAAATGAATCAGAGATGAAAAAAGTTGATTTGGGAGCATGATTTTTGAACAGGAGCTTCAATGGTTTTGTGGCATATGAGAAATTCCCTAAGCCATAGACCCATCGATTTTGGTCAAAAATAAAAAAATTAAAAGTGCCCCAATTTCTGCTTTAAAGTTTATTTACCATCCCAAAATGAATCACTGAGATGAAAAAAGTTGATTTCGGAGCATGATTTTTGAACAGGAGCTTCAACGGTTTTGTGGTGTATGAGAAATTCCCTAAGCCCCGGACCCATTGATTTTGGTCAAAAATAAAAAATTTAAAAGTGCCCCAATTTCTGCTTTAAACTTTAGTTACCATCTCAAAATGAATCACTGAGATGAAAAAACTTGATTTCGGAGCATGATTTGTGAACAGGAGCTTCAATGGTTTTGTGGCATATGAGAAATTCCCTAAGCCCCGCACCCATCGATTTTGGGCAAAAATAAAAAAAATTAAAAGTGCCCCAATTTCTGCTTTAAACTTTAGTTACCATCTCAAAATGAATCACTAAGATGAAAAAAGTTGATTTCGGAGCATTATTTTTGAACAGGAGCTTCAATGGTTTTGTGGCATATGAGAAATTCCCTAAGCCCCGGACCCATCGATTTTGGTCAAAAATAAAAAAAAATTAAGTGCCCCAATTTCTACTTTAAACTTTAGTTACCATCCCAAAATGAATCACTCAGATAAAAAAGTTGATTTCGGAGCATGATTTTTGAACAGGAGCTTCAACGGTTTTGTGGCGTATGAGAAATTCCCTAAGCCACGGACCCATCGATTTTGGTCAAAAATAAAAAAAATTTAAGTGCCCCAATTTCTACTTTAAACTTTAGTTACCATCCCAAAATGAATCACTCAGATAAAAAAGTTGATTTCGGAGCATGATTTTTGAACAGGAGCTTCAACGGTTTTGTGGCGTATGAGAAATTCCCTAAGCCACGGACCCATCGATTTTGGTCAAAAATGAAAAATTTTAAAGTGCCCCAATTTCTGCTTTAAACTTTAGTTACCATCCCTAAATGAATCACTGAGATGAAAAAAGTTGATTTTGGAGCATGATTTTTGAACAGGAGCTTCAATGGTTTTGTGGTGTTTGAGAAATTCCCTAAGCCCCGGACCGATCAATTTTGGTCAAATATAAAAAAATTTAAAGTGCCCTAATTTCTCCTTTAAAGTTTAGTTACCATCTCAAAATGAATCACTGAGATGAAAAAAGTTGATTTGGGAGCATGATTTTTGAACAGGAGCTTCAATGGTTTTGTGGCATATGAGAAATTCCCTAAGCCATAGACCCATCGATTTTGGTCAAAAATAAAAAAATTAAAAGTGCCCCAATTTCTGCTTTAAACTTTAGTTACCATCCCAAAATGAATCACTGAGATGAAAAAAGTTAATTTCGGACCATGATTTTTGAACAGGAGCTTCAACGGTTTTGTGGTGTATGAGAAATTCCCTAAGCCCCGGACCCATCAATTTTGGTCAAATATAAAAAATTTTAAAGTGCCCTAATTTCTCCTTTAAAGTTTAGTTACCATCTCAAAATGAATCACTGAGATGAAAAAAGTTGATTTGGGAGCATGATTTTTGAACAGGAGCTTCAATGGTTTTGTGGCATATGAGAAATTCCCTAAGCCATAGACCCATCGATTTTGGTCAAAAATAAAAAATTTAAAAGTGCCCCAATTTCTGCTTTAAACTTTAGTTACCATCTCAAAATGAATCACTGAGATGAAAAAACTTGATTTCGGAGCATGATTTGTGAACAGGAGCTTCAATGGTTTTGTGGCATATGAGAAATTCCGTAAGCCCCGCACCCATCGATTTTGGGCAAAAATAAAAAAAAATAAAAGTGCCCCAATTTCTGCTTTAAACTTTAGTTACCATCCCAAAATGAATCACTGAGATGAAAAAAGTTGATTTCGGAGCATGATTTTTGAACAGGAGCTTCAACGGTTTTGTGGTGTATGAGAAATTCCCTAAGCCCTGGACACATTGATTTTGATCAAAAATAAAAAATGTAAAAGTGCCCCAATTTCTGCTTTAAACTTTAGTTACCATCTCAAAATGAATCACTAAGATGAAAAAAGTTGATTTCGGAGCATTATTTTTGAACAGGAGCTTCAATGGTTTTGTGGCATATGAGAAATTCCCTAAGCCCCGGACCCATCGATTTTGGTCAAAAATAAAAAAAAATTAAGTGCCCCAATTTCTACTTTAAACTTTAGTTACCATCCCAAAATGAATCACTCAGATAAAAAAGTTGATTTCGGAGCATGATTTTTGAACAGGAGCTTCAATGGTTTTGTGGTGTTTGAGAAATTCCCTAAGCCCCGGACCGATCAATTTTGGTCAAATATAAAAAAATTTAAAGTGCCCTAATTTCTCCTTTAAAGTTTAGTTACCATCTCAAAATGAATCACTGAGATGAAAAAAGTTGATTTGGGAGCATGATTTTTGAACAGGAGCTTCAATGGTTTTGTGGCATATGAGAAATTCCCTAAGCCATAGACCCATCGATTTTGGTCAAAAATAAAAAAATTAAAAGTGCCCCAATTTCTGCTTTAAACTTTAGTTACCATCCCAAAATGAATCACTGAGATGAAAAAAGTTAATTTCGGACCATGATTTTTGAACAGGAGCTTCAACGGTTTTGTGGTGTATGAGAAATTCCCTAAGCCCCGGACCCATCAATTTTGGTCAAAAATTAAAAAAATTAAAAGTGCCCCAATTTCTGCTTTAAACTTTAGTTACCGTTTCAAAATGAATCACTGAGATAAAAAAAGATGATTTCGGAGCATGATTTTTGAACAGGAGCTTCAATGGTTTTGTGGCATATGAGAAATTCCCTAAGCCATAGACCCATCGATTTTTGTCAAAAATAAAAAAAATTAAAAGTGCCCCAATTTCTGCTTTAAACTTTAGTTACCATCCCAAAATGAATCACTGAGATGAAAAAAGATGATTTCGGAGCATGATTTGTGAACAAGAGCTTCAATGGTTTTGTGGCATATGAGAAATTCCCTAAGCCCCAGACCGATCGATTTTGGTCAAAAATAAAAAAAAATAAAAGTGCCCCAATTTCTGCTTTAAACTTTAGTTACCGTTTCAAAATGAATCACTGAGATAAAAAAAAGATGATTTCGGAGCATGATTTGTGAACAGGAGCTTCAATGGTTTTGTGGCGTATGAGAAATTCCCTAAGCCCCGGACCCATCGATTTTGGGCAAAAATAAAAAATTTAAAAGTGCCCCAATTTCTGCTTTAAACTTTAGTTACCATCTCAAAATGAATCACTGAGATGTAAAAAGTTGATTTCGGAGCATGATTTGTGAACAGGAGCTTCAATGGTATTGTGGTGTTTGAGAAATTCCCTAAGCCCCGCACCCATCGATTTTGGGCAAACATAAAAAATGTAAAAGTGCCCCAATTTCTGCTTTAAACTTTAGTTACCATCCCAAAATGAATCACTGAGATGATAAAAGTTAATTTTGGAGCATGATTTTTGAACAGGAGCTTGAACGGTTTTGTGGCATATGAGAAATTCCCTAAGCCATAGATCCATCGATTTTGGTCAAAAATAAAAAATTTAAAAGTGCCCCAATTTCTGCTTTAAACTTTAGTCACCATCTCAAAATGAATCACTGAGATGTAAAAAGTTGATTTCGGAGCATTATTTTTGAACAGGAGCTTCAATGGTATTGTGGTGTTTGAGAAATTCCCTAAGCCCCGCACCCATCGATTTTGGGCAAACATAAAAAATGTAAAAGTGCCCCAATTTCTGCTTTAAACTTTAGTTACCATCCCAAAATGAATCACTGAGATGATAAAAGTTAATTTTGGAGCATGATTTTTGAACAGGAGCTTGAACGGTTTTGTGGCATATGAGAAATTCCCTAAGCCATAGATCCATCGATTTTGGTCAAAAATAAAAAATTTAAAAGTGCCCCAATTTCTGCTTTAAACTTTAGTTACCATCCCAAAATGAATCACTGAGATGAAAAAAGTTGATTTCGGAGCATGATTTTTGAACAGGAGCTTCAACGGTTTTGTGGTGTATGAGAAATTCCCTAAGCCCCAGACCCATCGATTTTGGTCAAAAAATTTTTTTTTAAAGTGCCCCAATTTCTGCTTTAAACTTTACTTACCATCCCAAAATGAATCACTGAGATAAAAAAAAGTTGATTTCGGAGCATGATTTTTGAACAGGAGCTTCAATGGTTTTGTGGTGTTTGAGAAATTCCCTAAGCCCCGGACCGATCAATTTTGGTCAAATATAAAAAAATTAAAAGTGCCCCAATTTCTGCTTTAAACTTTAGTTACCGTTTCAAAATGAATCACTGAGATAAAAAAAGATGATTTCGGAGCATGATTTTTGAACAGGAGCTTCAATGGTTTTGTGGCATATGAGAAATTCCCTAAGCCATAGACCCATCGATTTTTTAAAAAATAAAAAAAATTAAAAGTGCCCCAATTTCTGCTTTAAACTTTAGTTACCATCCCAAAATGAATCACTGAGATGAAAAAAGATGATTTCGGAGCATGATTTGTGAACAAGAGCTTCAATGGTTTTGTGGCATATGAGAAATTCCCTAAGCCCCAGACCGATCGATTTTGGTCAAAAATAAAAAAAAATAAAAGTGCCCCAATTTCTGCTTTAAACTTTAGTTACCGTTTCAAAATGAATCACTGAGATAAAAAAAAAGATGATTTCGGAGCATGATTTGTGAACAGGAGCTTCAATGGTTTTGTGGCGTATGAGAAATTCCCTAAGCCCCGGACCCATCGATTTTGGGCAAAAATAAAAAATTTAAAAGTGCCCCAATTTCTGCTTTAAACTTTAGTTACCATCTCAAAATGAATCACTGAGATGTAAAAAGTTGATTTCGGAGCATTATTTTTGAACAGGAGCTTCAATGGTATTGTGGTGTTTGAGAAATTCCCTAAGCCCCGCACCCATCGATTTTGGGCAAACATAAAAAATGTAAAAGTGCCCCAATTTCTGCTTTAAACTTTAGTTACCATCCCAAAATGAATCACTGAGATGATAAAAGTTAATTTTGGAGCATGATTTTTGAACAGGAGCTTGAACGGTTTTGTGGCATATGAGAAATTCCCTAAGCCATAGTTCTATCGATTTTGGTCAAAAATAAAAAATTTAAAAGTGCCCCAATTTCTGCTTTAAACTTTAGTTACCATCCCAAAATGAATCACTGAGATGAAAAAAGTTGATTTCGGAGCATGATTTTTGAACAGGAGCTTCAACGGTTTTGTGGTGTATGAGAAATTCCCTAAGCCCCAGACCCATCGATTTTGGTCAAAAAATTTTTTTTAAAAGTGCCCCAATTTCTGCTTTAAACTTTACTTACCATCCCAAAATGAATCACTGAGATAAAAAAAAGTTGATTTCGGAGCATGATTTTTGAACAGGAGCTTCAATGGTTTTGTGGTGTTTGAGAAATTCCCTAAGCCCCGGACCGATCAATTTTGGTCAAATATAAAAAATTTAAAAGTGCCCCAATTTCTGCTTTAAAGTTTAGTTACCATCTCAAAATGAATCACTGAGATGAAAAAAGTTGATTTCGGAGCATGATTTGTGAACAGGAGCTTCAATGGTTTTGTGGCATATGAGAAATTCCCTAAGCCCCAGACCCATCGATTTTGGTCAAAAATAAAAAATTTAAAAGTGCCCCAATTTCTGCTTTAAAGTTTAGTTACCATCTCAAAATGAATCACTGAGATGAAAAAAGTTGATTTGGGAGCATGATTTTTGAACAGGAGCTTCAATGGTTTTGTGGCATATGAGAAATTCCCTAAGCCATAGACCCATTGATTTTGGTCAAAAATAAAAAAATTAAAAGTGCCCCAATTTCTGCTTTAAACTTTAGTTACCATCCCAAAATGAATCACTAAGATGAAAAAAGTTGATTTCGGAGCATGATTTTTGAACAGGAGCTTCAACGGTTTTGTGGTGTATGAGAAATTCCCTAAGCCCCGGACCCATTGATTTTGGTCAAAAATAAAAAATTTAAAAGTGCCCCAATTTCTGCTTTAAACTTTAGTTACCATTTCAAAATGAATCACTGAGATGAAAAAAGATGATTTCGGAGGATGATATGTGAACAGGAGCTTCAAAGGTTTTGTGGCATATGAGAAATTCCCTAAGACCCGAACCCATCGATTTTGGTCAAAAATAAAAAATTTAAAAGTGCCCCAATTTCTGCTTTAGACTTTAGTTACCATCCCAAAATGAATCACTGAGATGAAAAAAGTTGATTTCGGAGCATGATATTTGAACAGGAGCTTCAACGGTTTTGTGGTGTATGAGAAATTCCCTAAGCCCTGGACCCATTGATTTTGGTCAAAAATAAAAAATTTAAAAGTGCCCCAATTTCTGCTTTAAACTTTAGTTACCATCTCAAAATGAATCACTAAGATGAAAAAAGTTGATTTCAGAGCATTATTTTTGAACAGGAGCTTCAATGGTTTTGTGGCATATGAGAAATTCCCTAAGCCCCGGACCCATCGATTTTGGTCAAAAATAAAAATTTTTGAAGTGCCCCAATTTCTACTTTAAACTTTAGTTACCATCCCAAAATGAATCACTCAGATAAAAAAGTTGATTTCGGAGCATGATTTTTGAACAGGAGCTTCAACGGTTTTGTGGCGTATGAGAAATTCCCTAAGCCACGGACCCATCGATTTTGGTCAAAAATGAAAAATTAAAAGTGCCCCAATTTCTGCTTTAAACTTTACTTACCATCCCAAAATGAATCACTGAGATAAAAAAAAGTTGATTTCGGAGCATGATTTTTGAACAGGAGCTTCAATGGTTTTGTGGTGTTTGAGAAATTTCCTAAGCCCCGGACCGATCAATTTTGGTCAAATATAAAAAAAATTAAAGTGCCCCAATTTCTGCTTTAAAGTTTAGTTACCATCTCAAAATGAATCACTGAGATGAAAAAAGATGATTTCGGAGCATGATATGTGAACAGGAGCTTCAATGGTTTTGTGGCATATGAGAAATTCCCTAAGCCATAGACCCATTGATTTTGGTCAAAAATAAAAAAATTAAAAGTGCCCCAATTTCTGCTTTAAACTTTAGTTACCATCCCAAAATGAATCACTGAGATGAAAAAAGTTGATTTCGGAGCATGATTTTTGAACAGGAGCTTCAACGGTTTTGTGGTGTATGAGAAATTCCCTAAGCCACGGACCCATTGATTTTGGTCAAAAAATAAAAATTTTAAAAGTGCCCCAATTTCTGCTTTAAACTTTAGTTACCATTTCAAAATGAATCACTGAGATGAAAAAAGATGATTTCGGAGCATGATATGT
This sequence comes from Pseudophryne corroboree, assembly GCF_028390025.1. Classification (NCBI taxonomy): domain Eukaryota; kingdom Metazoa; phylum Chordata; class Amphibia; order Anura; family Myobatrachidae; genus Pseudophryne; species Pseudophryne corroboree. Next base: position 26,625,466 of record NC_086446.1, on the reverse strand, counting down.
GAACAGGAGCTTCAATGGTTTTGTGGTGTATGAGAAATTCCCTAAGACCCGAACCTATCGATTTTGGTCAAAAATAAAAATTTTAAAAGTGCCCCAATTTCTGCTTTAAACTTTAGTTACCATCTCAAAATGAATCACTGAGATGAAAAAAGTTGATTTCGGAGCATGATTTGTGAACAGGAGCTTCAATGGTTTTGTGGCATATGAGAAATTCCCTAATCCCCGGACCCATCGATTTTGGTCAAAAATTAAAAAAATTAAAAGTGCCCCAATTTCTGCTTTAAACTTTAGTTACCATCCCAAAATGAATCACTGAGATGAAAAAAGTTGATTTCGGAGCATGATTTTTGAACAGGAGCTTCAACGGTTTTGTGGTGTATGAGAAATTCCCTAAGCCCTGGACCCATTGATTTTGGTCAAAAATAAAAAATGTAAAAGTGCCCCAATTTCAGCTTTAAACTTTAGTTACCATTTCAAAATGAATCACTGAGATAAAAAAAGATGATTTCGGAGCATGATTTGTGAACAGGAGCTTCAATGGTTTTGTGGCATATGAGAAATTCCCTAAACCACGGACCCATCGATTTTGGTCAAAAATAAAACATTTTTAAAGTGCCCCAATTTCTGCTTTAAACTTTAGTTACCATCCCAAAATGAATCACTGAGATAAAAAAAAGTTGATTTCGGAGCATGATTTTTGAACAGGAGCTTCAATGGTTTTGTGGTGTTTGAGAAATTCCCTAAGCCCCAGACCGATCGATTTTGGTCAAAAATAAAAAATTTAAAAGTGCCCCAATTTCTGCTTTAAAGTTTATTTACCATCTCAAAATGAATCACTGAGATGAAAAAAGTTGATTTCGGAGCATTATTTTTGAACAGGAGCTTCAATGGTTTTGTGGTGTATGAGAAATTCCCTAAGCCATAGACCCATCGATTTTGGTCAAAAATAAAAAAATTAAAAGTGCCCCAATTTCTGCTTTAAAGTTTATTTACCATCCCAAAATGAATCACTGAGATGAAAAAAGTTGATTTCGGAGCATGATTTTTGAACAGGAGCTTCAACGGTTTTGTGGTGTATGAGAAATTCCCTAAGCCACGGACCCATTGATTTTGGTCAAAAATAAAAAATTTAAAAGTGCCCCAATTTCTGCTTTAAACTTTAGTTACCATTTCAAAATGAATCACTGAGATGAAAAAAGATGATTTCGGAGCATGATATGTGAACAGGAGCTTCAATGGTTTTGTGGCATATGAGAAATTCCCTAAGACCCGAACCCATCGATTTTGGTCAAAAATAAAAAATTTAAAAGTGCCCCAATTTCTGCTTTAAACTTTAGTTACCATCTCAAAATGAATCACTGAGATGAAAAAAGTTGATTTCGGAGCATGATTTTTGAACAGGAGCTTCAACGGTTTTGTGGTGTATGAGAAATTCCCTAAGCCATAGACCCATCGATTTTGGTCAAAAATAAAAAAATTAAAAGTGCCCCAATTTCTGCTTTAAAGTTTATTTACCATCCCAAAATGAATCACTGAGATGAAAAAAGTTGATTTCGGAGCATGATTTTTGAACAGGAGCTTCAACGGTTTTGTGGTGTATGAGAAATTCCCTAAGCCACGGACCCATTGATTTTGGTCAAAAATAAAAAATTTAAAAGTGCCCCAATTTCTGCTTTAAACTTTAGTTACCATTTCAAAATGAATCACTGAGATGAAAAAAGATGATTTCGGAGCATGATATGTGAACAGGAGCTTCAATGGTTTTGTGGCATATGAGAAATTCCCTAAGCCCCGCACCCATCGATTTTGGGCAAAAATAAAAAATTTAAAAGTGCCCCAATTTCTGCTTTAAACTTTAGTTACCATCCCAAAATGAATCACTGAGATGAAAAAAGTTGATTTCGGAGCATGATTTTTGAACAGGAGCTTCAACGGTTTTGTGGTGTATGAGAAATTCCCTAAGCCCTGGACCCATTGATTTTGGTCAAAAATAAAAAATTTAAAAGTGCCCCAATTTCTGCTTTAAACTTTAGTTACCATCTCAAAATGAATCACTAAGATGAAAAAAGTTGATTTCGGAGCATTATTTTTGAACAGGAGCTTCAATGGTTTTGTGGCATATGAGAAATTCCCTAAGCCCCTGACCCATCGATTTTGGTCAAAAATTAAAAATTTTAAAGTGCCCCAATTTCTGCTTTAAACTTTAGTTACCATCCCTAAATGAATCACTGAGATGAAAAAAGTTGATTTTGGAGCATGATTTTTGAACAGGAGCTTCAATGGTTTTGTGGTGTTTGAGAAATTCCCTAAGCCCCGGACCGATCAATTTTGGTCAAATATAAAAATTTTTAAAGTGCCCTAATTTCTGCTTTAAAGTTTAGTTACCATCTCAAAATGAATCACTGAGATGAAAAAAGATGATTTCGGAGCATGATATGTGAACAGGAGCTTCAATGGTTTTGTGGCATATGAGAAATTCCCTAAGCCCCGCACCCATCGATTTTGGGCAAAAATAAAAAAATTAAAAGTGCCCCAATTTCTGCTTTAAACTTTAGTTACCATCCCAAAATGAATCACTGAGATGAAAAAAGTTGATTTCGGAGCATGATTTTTGAACAGGAGCTTCAACGGTTTTGTGGTGTATGAGAAATTCCCTAAGCCCTGGACCCATTGATTTTGGTCAAAAATAAAAAATTTAAAAGTGCCCCAATTTCTGCTTTAAACTTTAGTTACCATCTCAAAATGAATCACTAAGATGAAAAAAGTTGATTTCGGAGCATTATTTTTGAACAGGAGCTTCAATGGTTTTGTGGTGTATGAGAAATTCCCTAAGCCATAGACCCATCGATTTTGGTCAAAAATAAAAAAATTAAAAGTGCCCCAATTTCTGCTTTAAAGTTTATTTACCATCCCAAAATGAATCACTGAGATGAAAAAAGTTGATTTCGGAGCATGATTTTTGAACAGGAGCTTCAACGGTTTTGTGGTGTATGAGAAATTCCCTAAGCTACGGACCCATTGATTTTGGTCAAAAATAAAAAATTTAAAAGTGCCCCAATTTCTGCTTTAAACTTTAGTTACCATTTCAAAATGAATCACTGAGATGAAAAAAGATGATTTCGGAGCATGATATGTGAACAGGAGCTTCAATGGTTTTGTGGCATATGAGAAATTCCCTAAGACCCGAACCCATCGATTTTGGTCAAAAATAAAAAATTTAAAAGTGCCCCAATTTCTGCTTTAAACTTTAGTTACCATCTCAAAATGAATCACTGAGATGAAAAAAGTTGATTTCGGAGCATGATTTTTGAACAGGAGCTTCAACGGTTTTGTGGTGTATGAGAAATTCCCTAAGCCCCGGACCCATCGATTTTGGTCAAAAATAAAAAAAATTAAAAGTGCCCCAATTTCTGCTTTAAACTTTAGTTACCATCCCAAAATGAATCACTGAGATGAAAAAAGATGATTTCGGAGCATGATTTGTGAACAAGAGCTTCAATGGTTTTGTGGCATATGAGAAATTCCCTAAGCCCCAGACCGATCGATTTTGGTCAAAAATAAAAAAAAATAAAAGTGCCCCAATTTCTGCTTTAAACTTTAGTTACCGTTTCAAAATGAATCACTGAGATAAAAAAAAGATTATTTCGGAGCATGATTTGTGAACAGGAGCTTCAATGGTTTTGTGGCGTATGAGAAATTCCCTAAGCCCCGGACCCATCGATTTTGGGCAAAAATAAAAAATTTAAAAGTGCCCCAATTTCTGCTTTAAACTTTAGTTACCATCTCAAAATGAATCACTGAGATGTAAAAAGTTGATTTCGGAGCATTATTTTTGAACAGGAGCTTCAATGGTATTGTGGTGTTTGAGAAATTCCCTAAGCCCCGCACCCATCGATTTTGGGCAAACATAAAAAATGTAAAAGTGCCCCAATTTCTGCTTTAAACTTTAGTTACCATCCCAAAATGAATCACTGAGATGATAAAAGTTAATTTTGGAGCATGATTTTTGAACAGGAGCTTGAACGGTTTTGTGGCATATGAGAAATTCCCTAAGCCATAGATCCATCGATTTTGGTCAAAAATAAAAAATGTAAAAGTGCCCCAATTTCTGCTTAAAACTTTAGTTACCATCCCAAAATGAATCACTGAGATGAAAAAAGTTGATTTCGGAGCATGATTTTTGAACAGGAGATTCAACGGTTTTGTGGTGTATGAGAAATTCCCTAAGCCCCAGACCCATCGATTTTGGTCAAAAATAAAAAATTTAAAAGTGCCCCAATTTCTGCTTTAAACTTTACTTACCATCCCAAAATGAATCACTGAGATAAAAAAAAAGTTGATTTCGGAGCATGATTTTTGAACAGGAGCTTCAATGGTTTTGTGGTGTTTGAGAAATTCCCTAAGCCCCGGACCGATCAATTTTGGTCAAATATAAAAAATTTAAAAGTGCCCCAATTTCTGCTTTAAAGTTTAGTTACCATCTCAAAATGAATCACTGAGATGAAAAAAGTTGATTTCGGAGCATGATTTGTGAACAGGAGCTTCAATGGTTTTGTGGCATATGAGAAATTCCCTAAGCCCCAGACCCATCGATTTTGGTCAAAAATAAAAAATTTAAAAGTGCCCCAATTTCTGCTTTAAAGTTTAGTTACCATCTCAAAATGAATCACTGAGATGAAAAAAGTTGATTTGGGAGCATGATTTTTGAACAGGAGCTTCAATGGTTTTGTGGCATATGAGAAATTCCCTAATCCATATACCCATTAATCTTGGTCAAAAATAAAAAAATTAAAAGTGCCCCAATTTCTGCTTTAAACTTTAGTTACCATCCCAAAATGAATCACTGAGATGAAAAAAGTTGATTTCGGAGCATGATTTTTGAACAGGATCTTCAACGGTTTTGTGGTGTATGAGAAATTCCCTAAGCCCCGGACCCATTGATTTTGGTCAAAAATAAAAAATTTAAAAGTGCCCCAATTTCTGCTTTAAACTTTAGTTACCATTTCAAAATGAATCACTGAGATGAAAAAAGATGATTTCGGAGCATGATATGTGAACAGGAGCTTCAATGGTTTTGTGGCGTATGAGAAATTCCCTAAGACCCGAACCCATCGATTTTGGTCAAAAATAAAAAATTTAAAAGTGCCCCAATTTCTGCTTTAAACTTTAGTTACCATCCCAAAATGAATCACTGAGATGAAAAAAGTTGATTTCGGAGCATGATTTTTGAACAGGAGCTTCAACGGTTTTGTGGTGTATGAGAAATTCCCTAAACCCTGGACCCATTGATTTTGGTCAAAAATAAAAAATTTAAAAGTGCCCCAATTTCTGCTTTAAACTTTAGTTACCATCTCAAAATGTATCACTAAGATGAAAAAAGTTGATTTCGGAGCATTATTTTTGAACAGGAGCTTCAATGGTTTTGTGGCATATGAGAAATTCACTAAGCCACGGACCCATCGATTTTGGTCAAAAATAAAAATTTTTGAAGTGCCCCAATTTCTACTTTAAACTTTAGTTACCATCCCAAAATGAATCACTCAGATAAAAAAGTTGATTTCGGAGCATGATTTTTGAACAGGAGCTTCAACGGTTTTGTGGCATATGAGAAATTCCCTAAGCCACGGACCCATCGATTTTGGTCAAAAATGAAAAATTAAAAGTGCCCCAATTTCTGCTTTAAACTTTACTTACCATCCCAAAATGAATCACTGAGATAAAAAAAAGTTGATTTCGGAGCATGATTTTTGAACAGGAGCTTCAATGGTTTTGTGGTGTTTGAGAAATTCCCTAAGCCCCGGACCGATCAATTTTGGTCAAATATAAAAAAAATTAAACTGCCCCAATTTCTGCTTTAAAGTTTAGTTACCATCTCAAAATGAATCACTGAGATGAAAAAAGTTGATTTGGGAGCATGATTTTTGAACAGGAGCTTCAATGGTTTTGTGGCATATGAGAAATTCCCTAAGCCATAGACCCATTGATTTTGGTCAAAAATAAAAAATTAAAAGTGCCCCAATTTCTGCTTTAAACTTTAGTTACCATCCCAAAATGAATCACTGAGATGGAAAAAGTTGATTTCGGAGCATGATTTTTGAACAGGAGCTTCAACGGTTTTGTGGTGTATGAGAAATTCCCTAAGCCACGGACCCATTGATTTTGGTCAAAAATAAAAAATTTAAAAGTGCCCCAATTTCTGCTTTAAACTTTAGTTACCATTTCAAAATGAATCACTGAGATGAAAAAAGATGATTTCGGAGCATGATATGTGAACAGGAGCTTCAATGGTTTTGTGGTGTATGAGAAATTCCCTAAGACCCGAACCTATCGATTTTGGTCAAAAATAAAAAATTTAAAAGTGCCCCAATTTCTGCTTTAAACTTTAGTTACCATCTCAAAATGAATCACTGAGATGAAAAAAGTTGATTTCGGAGCATGATTTGTGAACAGGAGCTTCAATGGTTTTGTGGCATATGAGAAATTCCCTAATCCCCGGACCCATCGATTTTGGTCAAAAATAAAAAAAATTAAAAGTGCCCCAATTTCTGCTTTAAACTTTAGTTACCATCCCAAAATGAATCACTGAGATGAAAAAAGTTGATTTCGGAGCATGATTTTTGAACAGGAGCTTCAACGGTTTTGTGGTGTATGAGAAATTCCCTAAGCCCTGGACCCATTGATTTTGGTCAAAAATAAAAAATGTAAAAGTGCCCCAATTTCAGCTTTAAACTTTAGTTACCATTTCAAAATGAATCACTGAGAAAAAAAAAAAGTTGATTTCGGAGCATGATTTGTGAACAGGAGCTTCAATGGTTTTGTGGCATATGAGAAATTCCCTAAACCACGGACCCATCGATTTTGGTCAAAAATAAAACATTTTTAAAGTGCCCCAATTTCTGCTTTAAACTTTAGATACCATCCCAAAATGAATCACTGAGATAAAAAAAAGTTGATTTCGGAGCATGATTTTTGAACAGGAGCTTCAATGGTTTTGTGGTGTTTGAGAAATTCCCTAAGCCCCAGACCGATCGATTTTGTTCAAAAATAAAAAATTTAAAAGTGCCCCAATTTCTGCTTTAAAGTTTATTTACCATCTCAAAATGAATCACTGAGATGAAAAAAGTTGATTTCGGAGCATTATTTTTGAACAGGAGCTTCAATGGTTTTGTGGCATATGAGAAATTCCCTAAGCCCCGGACCCATCGATTTTGGTCAAAAATAAAAATTTTTGAAGTGCCCCAATTTCTACTTTAAACTTTAGTTACCATCCCAAAATGAATCACTCAGATAAAAAAGTTGATTTCGGAGCATGATTTTTGAACAGGAGCTTCAACGGTTTTGTGGCGTATGAGAAATTCCCTAAGCCACGGACCCATCGATTTTTGTCAAAAATGAAAAATTAAAAGTGCCCCAATTTCTGCTTTAAACTTTACTTACCATCCCAAAATGAATCACTGAGATAAAAAAAAGTTGATTTCGGAGCATGATTTTTGAACAGGAGCTTCAATGGTTTTGTGGTGTTTGAGAAATTCCCTAAGCCCCGGACCGATCAATTTTGGTCAAATATAAAAAAAATTAAAGTGCCCCAATTTCTGCTTTAAAGTTTAGTTACCATCTCAAAATGAATCACTGAGATGAAAAAAGTTGATTTGGGAGCATGATTTTTGAACAGGAGCTTCAATGGTTTTGTGGCATATGAGAAATTCCCTAAGCCATAGACCCATTGATTTTGGTCAAAAATAAAAAAATTAAAAGTGCCCCAATTTCTGCTTTAAACTTTAGTTACCATCCCAAAATGAATCACTGAGATGAAAAAAGTTGATTTCGGAGCATGATTTTTGAACAGGAGCTTCAACGGTTTTGTGGTGTATGAGAAATTCCCTAAGCCACGGACCCATTGATTTTGGTCAAAAATAAAAAATTTAAAAGTGCCCCAATTTCTGCTTTAAACTTTAGTTACCATTTCAAAATGAATCACTGAGATGAAAAAAGATGATTTCGGAGCATGATATGTGAACAGGAGCTTCAATGGTTTTGTGGTGTATGAGAAATTCCCTAAGACCCGAACCTATCGATTTTGGTCAAAAATAAAAAATTTAAAAGTGCCCCAATTTCTGCTTTAAACTTTAGTTACCATCTCAAAATGAATCACTGAGATGAAAAAAGTTGATTTCGGAGCATGATTTGTGAACAGGAGCTTCAATGGTTTTGTGGCATATGAGAAATTCCCTAATCCCCGGACCCATCGATTTTGGTCAAAAATAAAAAAAATTAAAAGTGCCCCAATTTCTGCTTTAAACTTTAGTTACCATCCCAAAATGAATCACTGAGATGAAAAAAGTTGATTTCGGAGCATGATTTTTGAACAGGAGCTTCAACGGTTTTGTGGTGTATGAGAAATTCCCTAAGCCCTGGACCCATTGATTTTGGTCAAAAATAAAAAATGTAAAAGTGCCCCAATTTCAGCTTTAAACTTTAGTTACCATTTCAAAATGAATCACTGAGATGAAAAAAGATGATTTCGGAGCATGATATGTGAACAGGAGCTTCAATGGTTTTGTGGTGTATGAGAAATTCCCTAAGACCCGAACCTATCGATTTTGGTCAAAAATAAAAAATTTAAAAGTGCCCCAATTTCTGCTTTAAACTTTAGTTACCATCCCAAAATGAATCACTGAGATAAAAAAAAGTTGATTTCGGAGCATGATTTTTGAACAGGAGCTTCAATGGTTTTGTGGTGTTTGAGAAATTCCCTAAGCCCCAGACCGATCGATTTTGGTCAAAAATAAAAAATGTAAAAGTGCCCCAATTTCTGCTTTAAAGTTTATTTACCATCTCAAAATGAATCACTGAGATGAAAAAAGTTGATTTCGGAGCATTATTTTTGAACAGGAGCTTCAACGGTTTTGTGGTGTATGAGAAATTCCCTAAGCCCCGGACCCATTGATTTTGGTCAAAAATAAAAAATTTAAAAGTGCCCCAATTTCTGCTTTAAACTTTAGTTACCATTTCAAAATGAATCACTGAGATGAAAAAAGATGATTTCGGAGCATGATATGTGAACAGGAGCTTCAATGGTTTTGTGGCATATGAGAAATTCCCTAAGACCCGAACCCATCGATTTTGGTCAAAAATAAAAAATTTAAAAGTGCCCCAATTTCTGCTTTAAACTTTAGTTACCATCTCAAAATGAATCACTGAGATGAAAAAACTTGATTTCGGAGCATGATTTGTGAACAGGAGCTTCAATGGTTTTGTGGCATATGAGAAATTCCCTAAGCCCCGCACCCATCGATTTTGGGCAAAAATAAAAAAAATTAAAAGTGCCCCAATTTCTGCTTTAAACTTTAGTTACCATCTCAAAATGAATCACTAAGATGAAAAAAGTTGATTTCGGAGCATTATTTTTGAACAGGAGCTTCAATGGTTTTGTGGCATATGAGAAATTCCCTAAGCCCCGGACCCATCGATTTTGGTCAAAAATAAAAATTTTTGAAGTGCCCCAATTTCTACTTTAAACTTTAGTTACCATCCCAAAATGAATCACTCAGATAAAAAAGTTGATTTCGGAGCATGATTTTTGAACAGGAGCTTCAACGGTTTTGTGGCGTATGAGAAATTCCCTAAGCCACGGACCCATCGATTTTGGTCAAAAATGAAAAATTTTAAAGTGCCCCAATTTCTGCTTTAAACTTTAGTTACCATCCCTAAATGAATCACTGAGATGAAAAAAGTTGATTTTGGAGCATGATTTTTGAACAGGAGCTTCAATGGTTTTGTGGTGTTTGAGAAATTCCCTAAGCCCCGGACCGATCAATTTTGGTCAAATATAAAATTTTTTAAAGTGCCCTAATTTCTGCTTTAAAGTTTAGTTACCATCTCAAAATGAATCACTGAGATGAAAAAAGTTGATTTGGGAGCATGATTTTTGAACAGGAGCTTCAATGGTTTTGTGGCATATGAGAAATTCCCTAAGCCATAGACCCATCGATTTTGGTCAAAAATAAAAAATTTAAAAGTGCCCCAATTTCTGCTTTAAACTTTAGTTACCATCCCAAAATGAATCACTGAGATGAAAAAAGTTGATTTCGGAGCATGATTTTTGAACAGGAGCTTCAACGGTTTTGTGGTGTATGAGAAATTCCCTAAGCCCCGGACCCATCGATTTTGGTCAAAAATTAAAAAAATTAAAAGTGCCCCAATTTCTGCTTTAAACTTTAGTTACCGTTTCAAAATGAATCACTGAGATAAAAAAAGATGATTTCGGAGCATGATTTTTGAACAGGAGCTTCAATGGTTTTGTGGCATATGAGAAATTCCCTAAGCCATAGACCCATCGATTTTTGTCAAAAATAAAAAAAATTAAAAGTGCCCCAATTTCTGCTTTAAACTTTAGTTACCATCCCAAAATGAATCACTGAGATGAAAAAAGTTGATTTCGGAGCATGATTTTTGAACAGGAGCTTCAACGGTTTTGTGGTGTATGAGAAATTCCCTAAGCCCCGGACCCATCGATTTTGGTCAAAAATTAAAAAAATTAAAAGTGCCCCAATTTCTGCTTTAAACTTTAGTTACCGTTTCAAAATGAATCACTGAGATGAAAAAAGATGATTTCGGAGCATGATTTGTGAACAAGAGCTTCAATGGTTTTGTGGCATATGAGAAATTCCCTAAGCCCCAGACCGATCGATTTTGGTCAAAAATAAAAAAAAATAAAAGTGCCCCAATTTCTGCTTTAAACTTTAGTTACCATTTCAAAATGAATCACTGAGATGAAAAAAGATGATTTCGGAGCATGATATGTGAACAGGAGCTTCAATGGTTTTGTGGCATATGAGAAATTCCCTAAGACCCGAACCCATCGATTTTGGTCAAAAATAAAAAATTTAAAAGTGCCCCAATTTCTGCTTTAAACTTTAGTTACCATCTCAAAATGAATCACTGAGATGAAAAAACTTGATTTCGGAGCATGATTTGTGAACAGGAGCTTCAATGGTTTTGTGGCATATGAGAAATTCCCTAAGCCCCGCACCCATCGATTTTGGGCAAAAATAAAAAAAATTAAAAGTGCCCCAATTTCTGCTTTAAACTTTAGTTACCATCTCAAAATGAATCACTAAGATGAAAAAAGTTGATTTCGGAGCATTATTTTTGAACAGGAGCTTCAATGGTTTTGTGGCATATGAGAAATTCCCTAAGCCCCGGACCCATCGATTTTGGTCAAAAATAAAAATTTTTGAAGTGCCCCAATTTCTACTTTAAACTTTAGTTACCATCCCAAAATGAATCACTCAGATAAAAAAGTTGATTTCGGAGCATGATTTTTGAACAGGAGCTTCAACGGTTTTGTGGCGTATGAGAAATTCCCTAAGCCACGGACCCATCGATTTTGGTCAAAAATGAAAAATTTTAAAGTGCCCCAATTTCTGCTTTAAACTTTAGTTACCATCCCTAAATGAATCACTGAGATGAAAAAAGTTGATTTTGGAGCATGATTTTTGAACAGGAGCTTCAATGGTTTTGTGGTGTTTGAGAAATTCCCTAAGCCCCGGGCCGATCAATTTTGGTCAAATATAAATTTTTTTAAAGTGCCCTAATTTCTGCTTTAAAGTTTAGTTACCATCTCAAAATGAATCACTGAGATGAAAAAAGTTGATTTGGGAGCATGATTTTTGAACAGGAGCTTCAATGGTTTTGTGGCATATGAGAAATTCCCTAAGCCATAGACCCATCGATTTTGGTCAAAAATAAAAAATTTAAAAGTGCCCCAATTTCTGCTTTAAACTTTAGTTACCATCCCAAAATGAATCACTGAGATGAAAAAAGTTGATTTCGGAGCATGATTTTTGAACAGGAGCTTCAACGGTTTTGTGGTGTATGAGAAATTCCCTAAGCCCCGGACCCATCGATTTTGGTCAAAAATTAAAAAAATTAAAAGTGCCCCAATTTCTGCTTTAAACTTTAGTTACCGTTTCAAAATGAATCACTGAGATAAAAAAAGATGATTTCGGAGCATGATTTTTGAACAGGAGCTTCAATGGTTTTGTGGCATATGAGAAATTCCCTAAGCCATAGACCCATCGATTTTTGTCAAAAATAAAAAAAATTAAAAGTGCCCCAATTTCTGCTTTAAACTTTAGTTACCATCCCAAAATGAATCACTGAGATGAAAAAAGTTGATTTCGGAGCATGATTTTTGAACAGGAGCTTCAACGGTTTTGTGGTGTATGAGAAATTCCCTAAGCCCCGGACCCATCGATTTTGGTCAAAAATTAAAAAAATTAAAAGTGCCCCAATTTCTGCTTTAAACTTTAGTTACCGTTTCAAAATGAATCACTGAGATAAAAAAAAAGATGATTTCGGAGCATGATTTGTGAACAAGAGCTTCAATGGTTTTGTGGCATATGAGAAATTCCCTAAGCCCCAGACCGATCGATTTTGGTCAAAAATAAAAAAAAATAAAAGTGCCCCAATTTCTGCTTTAAACTTTAGTTACCGTTTCAAAATGAATCACTGAGATAAAAAAAAAGATGATTTCGGAGCATGATTTGTGAACAGGAGCTTCAATGGTTTTGTGGCGTATGAGAAATTCCCTAAGCCCCGGACCCATCGATTTTGGGCAAAAATAAAAAATTTAAAAGTGCCCCAATTTCTGCTTTAAAGTTTAGTTACCATCCCAAAATGAATCACTGAGATGTAAAAAGTTGATTTCGGAGCATTACTTTTGAACAGGAGCTTCAATGGTATTGTGGTGTTTGAGAAATTCCCTAAGCCCCGCACCCATCGATTTTGGGCAAACATAAAAAATGTAAAAGTGCCACAATTTCTGCTTTAAACTTTAGTTACCATCCCAAAATGAATCACTGAGATGATAAAAGTTAATTTTGGAGCATGATTTTTGAACAGGAGCTTGAACGGTTTTGTGGCATATGAGAAATTCCCTAAGCCATAGACTCATTGATTTTGGTCAAAAATAAGAAAAATTAAAAGTGCCCCAATTTCTGCTTTATACTTTAGTTACCGTTTCAAAATGAATCACTGAGATAAAAAAAGATGATTTCAGAGCATGATTTGTGAACAGGAGCTTCAATGGTTTTGTGGCGTATGAGAAATTCCCTAAGACCCGAACCCATCGATTTTGGTCAAAAATAAAAAAATTAAAAGTGCCCCAATTTCTGCTTTAAACTTTAGTTACCATCTCAAAATGAATCACTGAGATGTAAAAAGTTGATTTCGGAGCATGATTTTTGAACAGGAGCTTCAATGGTTTTGTGGTGTTTGAGAAATTCCCTAGGCCCCAGACCAATCGATTTTGGTCAAAAATAAAAAATTTAAAAGTGCCCCAATTTCTGCTTTAAAGTTTATTTACCATCTCAAAATGAATCAGAGATGAAAAAAGTTGATTTGGGAGCATGATTTTTGAACAGGAGCTTCAATGGTTTTGTGGCATATGAGAAATTCCCTAAGCCATAGACCCATCGATTTTGGTCAAAAATAAAAAAATTAAAAGTGCCCCAATTTCTGCTTTAAAGTTTATTTACCATCCCAAAATGAATCACTGAGATGAAAAAAGTTGATTTCGGAGCATGATTTTTGAACAGGAGCTTCAACGGTTTTGTGGTGTATGAGAAATTCCCTAAGCCCCGGACCCATTGATTTTGGTCAAAAATAAAAAATTTAAAAGTGCCCCAATTTCTGCTTTAAACTTTAGTTACCATTTCAAAATGAATCACTGAGATGAAAAAAGATGATTTCGGAGCATGATATGTGAACAGGAGCTTCAATGGTTTTGTGGCATATGAGAAATTCCCTAAGACCCGAACCCATCGATTTTGGTCAAAAATAAAAAATTTAAAAGTGCCCCAATTTCTGCTTTAAACTTTAGTTACCATCTCAAAATGAATCACTGAGATGAAAAAACTTGATTTCGGAGCATGATTTGTGAACAGGAGCTTCAATGGTTTTGTGGCATATGAGAAATTCCCTAAGCCCCGCACCCATCGATTTTGGGCAAAAATAAAAAAAATTAAAAGTGCCCCAATTTCTGCTTTAAACTTTAGTTACCATCTCAAAATGAATCACTAAGATGAAAAAAGTTGATTTCGGAGCATTATTTTTGAACAGGAGCTTCAATGGTTTTGTGGCATATGAGAAATTCCCTAAGCCCCGGAACCATCGATTTTGGTCAAAAATAAAAATTTTTGAAGTGCCCCAATTTCTACTTTAAACTTTAGTTACCATCCCAAAATGAATCACTCAGATAAAAAAGTTGATTTCGGAGCATGATTTTTGAACAGGAGCTTCAACGGTTTTGTGGCGTATGAGAAATTCCCTAAGCCACGGACCCATCGATTTTGGTCAAAAATGAAAAATTTTAAAGTGCCCCAATTTCTGCTTTAAACTTTAGTTACCATCCCTAAATGAATCACTGAGATGAAAAAAGTTGATTTTGGAGCATGATTTTTGAACAGGAGCTTCAATGGTTTTGTGGTGTTTGAGAAATTCCCTAAGCCCCGGACCGATCAATTTTGGTCAAATATAAAATTTTTTAAAGTGCCCTAATTTCTGCTTTAAAGTTTAGTTACCATCTCAAAATGAATCACTGAGATGAAAAAAGTTGATTTGGGAGCATGATTTTTGAACAGGAGCTTCAATGGTTTTGTGGCATATGAGAAATTCCCTAAGCCATAGACCCATCGATTTTGGTCAAAAATAAAAAAATTAAAAGTGCCCCAATTTCTGCTTTAAACTTTAGTTACCATCCCAAAATGAATCACTGAGATGAAAAAAGTTGATTTCGGAGCATGATTTTTGAACAGGAGCTTCAACGGTTTTGTGGTGTATGAGAAATTCCCTAAGCCCCGGACCCATCGATTTTGGTCAAAAATTAAAAAAATTAAAAGTGCCCCAATTTCTGCTTTAAACTTTAGTTACCGTTTCAAAATGAATCACTGAGATAAAAAAAGATGATTTCGGAGCATGATTTTTGAACAGGAGCTTCAATGGTTTTGTGGCATATGAGAAATTCCCTAAGCCATAGACCCATCGATTTTTGTCAAAAATAAAAAAAATTAAAAGTGCCCCAATTTCTGCTTTAAACTTTAGTTACCATCCCAAAATGAATCACTGAGATGAAAAAAGATGATTTCGGAGCATGATTTGTGAACAAGAGCTTCAATGGTTTTGTGGCATATGAGAAATTCCCTAAGCCCCAGACCGATCGATTTTGGTCAAAAATAAAAAAAAATAAAAGTGCCCCAATTTCTGCTTTAAACTTTAGTTACCGTTTCAAAATGAATCACTGAGATAAAAAAAAAGATGATTTCGGAGCATGATTTGTGAACAGGAGCTTCAATGGTTTTGTGGCGTATGAGAAATTCCCTAAGCCCCGGACCCATCGATTTTGGGCAAAAATAAAAAATTTAAAAGTGCCCCAATTTCTGCTTTAAACTTTAGTTACCATCCCAAAATGAATCACTGAGATGTAAAAAGTTGATTTCGGAGCATTACTTTTGAACAGGAGCTTCAATGGTATTGTGGTGTTTGAGAAATTCCCTAAGCCCCGCACCCATCGATTTTGGGCAAACATAAAAAATGTAAAAGTGCCACAATTTCTGCTTTAAACTTTAGTTACCATCCCAAAATGAATCACTGAGATGATAAAAGTTAATTTTGGAGCATGATTTTTGAACAGGAGCTTGAACGGTTTTGTGGCATATGAGAAATTCCCTAAGCCATAGACTCATTGATTTTGGTCAAAAATAAGAAAAATTAAAAGTGCCCCAATTTCTGCTTTATACTTTAGTTACCGTTTCAAAATGAATCACTGAGATAAAAAAAGATGATTTCAGAGCATGATTTGTGAACAGGAGCTTCAATGGTTTTGTGGCGTATGAGAAATTCCCTAAGACCCGAACCCATCGATTTTGGTCAAAAATAAAAAAATTAAAAGTGCCCCAATTTCTGCTTTAAACTTTAGTTACCATCTCAAAATGAATCACTGAGATGTAAAAAGTTGATTTCGGAGCATGATTTTTGAACAGGAGCTTCAATGGTTTTGTGGTGTTTGAGAAATTCCCTAGGCCCCAGACCAATCGATTTTGGTCAAAAATAAAAAAATTAAAAGTGCCCCAATTTCTGCTTTAAAGTTTATTTACCATCCCAAAATGAATCACTGAGATGAAAAAAGTTGATTTGGGAGCATGATTTTTGAACAGGAGCTTCAATGGTTTTGTGGCATATGAGAAATTCCCTAAGCCATAGACCCATCGATTTTGGTCAAAAATAAAAAAATTAAAAGTGCCCCAATTTCTGCTTTAAACTTTAGTTACCATCTCAAAATGAATCACTGAGATGTAAAAAGTTGATTTCGGAGCATGATTTTTGAACAGGAGCTTCAATGGTTTTGTGGTGTTTGAGAAATTCCCTAAGACCCGAACCCATTGATTTTGGTCAAAAATAAAAAATTTAAAAGTGCCCCAATTTCTGCTTTAAACTTTAGTTACCATTTCAAAATGAATCACTGAGATGAAAAAAGATGATTTCGGAGCATGATATGTGAACAGGAGCTTCAATGGTTTTGTGGCATATGAGAAATTCCCTAAGACCCGAACCCATCGATTTTGGTCAAAAATAAAAAATTTAAAAGTGCCCCAATTTCTGCTTTAAACTTTAGTTACCATCTCAAAATGAATCACTGAGATGAAAAAACTTGATTTCGGAGCATGATTTGTGAACAGGAGCTTCAATGGTTTTGTGGCATATGAGAAATTCCCTAAGCCCCGCACCCATCGATTTTGGGCAAAAATAAAAAAAAATAAAAGTGCCCCAATTTCTGCTTTAAACTTTAGTTACCATCCCAAAATGAATCACTGAGATGAAAAAAGTTGATTTCGGAGCATGATTTTTGAACAGGAGCTTCAACGGTTTTGTGGTGTATGAGAAATTCCCTAAGCCCTGGACACATTGATTTTGATCAAAAATAAAAAATTTAAAAGTGCCCCAATTTCTGCTTTAAACTTTAGTTACCATCTCAAAATGAATCACTAAGATGAAAAAAGTTGATTTCGGAGCATTATTTTTGAACAGGAGCTTCAATGGTTTTGTGGCATATGAGAAATTCCCTAAGCCCTGGACCCATCGATTTTGGTCAAAAATAAAAAAAATTTAAGTGCCCCAATTTCTACTTTAAACTTTAGTTACCATCCCAAAATGAATCACTCAGATAAAAAAGTTGATTTCGGAGCATGATTTTTGAACAGGAGCTTCAACGGTTTTGTGGCGTATGAGAAATTCCCTAAGCCACGGACCCATCGATTTTGGTCAAAAATGAAAAATTTTAAAGTGCCCCAATTTCTGCTTTAAACTTTAGTTACCATCCCTAAATGAATCACTGAGATGAAAAAAGATGATTTCGGAGCATGATTTGTGAACAAGAGCTTCAATGGTTTTGTGGCATATGAGAAATTCCCTAAGCCCCAGACCGATCGATTTTGGTCAAAAATAAAAAAAAATAAAAGTGCCCCAATTTCTGCTTTAAACTTTAGTTACCGTTTCAAAATGAATCACTGAGATAAAAAAAAAGATGATTTCGGAGCATGATTTGTGAACAGGAGCTTCAATGGTTTTGTGGCGTATGAGAAATTCCCTAAGCCCCGGACCCATCGATTTTGGGCAAAAATAAAAAATTTAAAAGTGCCCCAATTTCTGCTTTAAACTTTAGTTACCATCTCAAAATGAATCACTGAGATGTAAAAAGTTGATTTCGGAGCATTATTTTTGAACAGGAGCTTCAATGGTATTGTGGTGTTTGAGAAATTCCCTAAGCCCCGCACCCATCGATTTTGGGCAAACATAAAAAATGTAAAAGTGCCCCAATTTCTGCTTTAAACTTTAGTTACCATCCCAAAATGAATCACTGAGATGAAAAAAGTTGATTTCGGAGCATGATTTTTGAACAGGAGCTTCAACGGTTTTGTGGTGTATGAGAAATTCCCTAAGCCCCAGACCCATCGATTTTGGTCAAAAATTTTTTTTTAAAAGTGCCCCAATTTCTGCTTTAAACTTTACTTACCATCCCTAAATGAATCACTGAGATAAAAAAAAGTTGATTTCGGAGCATGATTTTTGAACAGGAGCTTCAATGGTTTTGTGGTGTTTGAGAAATTCCCTAAGCCCCGGACCGATCAATTTTGGTCAAATATAAAAAATTTAAAAGTGCCCCAATTTCTGCTTTAAAGTTTAGTTACCATCTCAAAATGAATCACTGAGATGAAAAAAGTTGATTTCGGAGCATGATTTGTGAACAGGAGCTTCAATGGTTTTGTGGCATATGAGAAATTCCCTAAGCCCCAGACCCATCGATTTTGGTCAAAAATAAAAAATTTAAAAGTGCCCCAATTTCTGCTTTAAAGTTTAGTTACCATCTCAAAATGAATCACTGAGATGAAAAAAGTTGATTTGGGAGCATGATTTTTGAACAGGAGCTTCAATGGTTTTGTGGCATATGAGAAATTCCCTAAGCCATAGACCCATTGATTTTGGTCAAAAATAAAAAAATTAAAAGTGCCCCAATTTCTGCTTTAAACTTTAGTTACCATCCCAAAATGAATCACTAAGATGAAAAAAGTTGATTTCGGAGCATGATTTTTGAACAGGAGCTTCAACGGTTTTGTGGTGTATGAGAAATTCCCTAAGCCCCGGACCCATTGATTTTGGTCAAAAATAAAAAATTTAAAAGTGCCCCAATTTCTGCTTTAAACTTTAGTTACCATTTCAAAATGAATCACTGAGATGAAAAAAGATGATTTCGGAGGATGATATGTGAACAGGAGCTTCAAAGGTTTTGTGGCATATGAGAAATTCCCTAAGCCATAGACCCATCGATTTTGGTCAAAAATAAAAAATTTTGAAGTGCCCCAATTTCTACTTTAAACTTTAGTTACCATCCCAAAATGAATCACTTAGATAAAAAAGTTGATTTCGGAGCATGATTTTTGAACAGGAGCTTCAACGGTTTTGTGGCGTATGAGAAATTCCCTAAGCCACGGACCCATCGATTTTGGTCAAAAATGAAAAATTAAAAGTGCCCCAATTTCTGCTTTAAACTTTACTTACCATCCCAAAATGAATCACTGATATAAAAAAAAGTTGATTTCGGAGCATGATTTTTGAACAGGAGCTTCAATGGTTTTGTGGTGTTTGAGAAATTTCCTAAGCCCCGGACCGATCAATTTTGGTCAAATATAAAAAAATTTAAAGTGCCCCAATTTCTGCTTTAAAGTTTAGTTACCATCTCAAAATGAATCACTGAGATGAAAAAAGATGATTTCGGAGCATGATATGTGAACAGGAGCTTCAATGGTTTTGTGGCATATGAGAAATTCCCTAAGCCATAAACCCATTGATTTTGGTCAAAAATAAAAAAAATTAAAAGTGCCCCAATTTCTGCTTTAAACTTTAGTTACCATCCCAAAATGAATCACTGAGATGAAAAAAGTTGATTTCGGAGCATGATTTTTGAACAGGAGCTTCAACGGTTTTGTGGTGTATGAGAAATTCCGTAAGCCACGGACCCATTGATTTTGGTCAAAAAATAAAAAATTTAAAAGTGCCCCAATTTCTGCTTTAAACTTTAGTTACCATTTCAAAATGAATCACTGAGATGAAAAAAGATGATTTCGGAGCATGATATGTGAACAGGAGCTTCAATGGTTTTGTGGTGTATGAGAAATTCCCTAAGCCCCGCACCCATCGATTTTGGGCAAACATAAAAAATGTAAAAGTGCCCCAATTTCTGCTTTAAACTTTAGTTACCGTTTCAAAATGAATCACTGAGATAAAAAAAAATATGATTTCGGAGCATGATTTGTGAACAGGAGCTTCAATGGTTTTGTGGCGTATGAGAAATTCCCTAAGCCCCGGACCCATCGATTTTGGGCAAAAATAAAAAATTTAAAAGTGCCCCAATTTCTGCTTTAAACTTTAGTCACCATCTCAAAATGAATCACTGAGATGTAAAAAGTTGATTTCGGAGCATTATTTTTGAACAGGAGCTTCAATGGTATTGTGGTGTTTGAGAAATTCCCTAAGCCCCGCACCCATCGATTTTGGGCAAACATAAAAAATGTAAAAGTGCCCCAATTTCTGCTTTAAACTTTAGTTACCATCCCAAAATGAATCACTGAGATGATAAAAGTTAATTTTGGAGCATGATTTTTGAACAGGAGCTTGAACGGTTTTGTGGCATATGAGAAATTCCCTAAGCCATAGATCCATCGATTTTGGTCAAAAATAAAAAATTTAAAAGTGCCCCAATTTCTGCTTTAAACTTTAGTTACCATCCCAAAATGAATCACTGAGATGAAAAAAGTTGATTTCGGAGCATGATTTTTGAACAGGAGCTTCAACGGTTTTGTGGTGTATGAGAAATTCCCTAAGCCCCAGACCCATCGATTTTGGTCAAAAAATTTTTTTTAAAAGTGCCCCAATTTCTGCTTTAAACTTTACTTACCATCCCAAAATGAATCACTGAGATAAAAAAAAGTTGATTTCGGAGCATGATTTTTGAACAGGAGCTTCAATGGTTTTGTGGTGTTTGAGAAATTCCCTAAGCCCCGGACCGATCAATTTTGGTCAAATATAAAAAAATTAAAAGTGCCCCAATTTCTGCTTTAAACTTTAGTTACCGTTTCAAAATGAATCACTGAGATAAAAAAAGATGATTTCGGAGCATGATTTTTGAACAGGAGCTTCAATGGTTTTGTGGCATATGAGAAATTCCCTAAGCCATAGACCCATCGATTTTTGAAAAAATAAAAAAAATTAAAAGTGCCCCAAATTCTGCTTTAAACTTTAGTTACCATCCCAAAATGAATCACTGAGATGAAAAAAGATGATTTCGGAGCATGATTTGTGAACAAGAGCTTCAATGGTTTTGTGGCATATGAGAAATTCCCTAAGCCCCAGACCGATCGATTTTGGTCAAAAATAAAAAAAAATAAAAGTGCCCCAATTTCTGCTTTAAACTTTAGTTACCGTTTCAAAATGAATCACTGAGATAAAAAAAAAGATGATTTCGGAGCATGATTTGTGAACAGGAGCTTCAATGGTTTTGTGGCGTATGAGAAATTCCCTAAGCCCCGGACCCATCGATTTTGGGCAAAAATAAAAAATTTAAAAGTGCCCCAATTTCTGCTTTAAACTTTAGTTACCATCTCAAAATGAATCACTGAGATGTAAAAAGTTGATTTCGGAGCATTATTTTTGAACAGGAGCTTCAATGGTATTGTGGTGTTTGAGAAATTCCCTAAGCCCCGCACCCATCGATTTTGGGCAAACATAAAAAATGTAAAAGTGCCCCAATTTCTGCTTTAAACTTTAGTTACCATCCCAAAATGAATCACTGAGATGAAAAAAGTTGATTTCGGAGCATGATTTTTGAACAGGAGCTTCAACGGTTTTGTGGTGTATGAGAAATTCCCTAAGCCCCAGACCCATCGATTTTGGTCAAAAATTTTTTTTTAAAAGTGCCCCAATTTCTGCTTTAAACTTTACTTACCATCCCAAAATGAATCACTGAGATAAAAAAAGTTGATTTCGGAGCATGATTTTTGAACAGGAGCTTCAATGGTTTTGTGGTGTTTGAGAAATTCCCTAAGCCCCGGACCGATCAATTTTGGTCAAATATAAAAAATTTAAAAGTGCCCCAATTTCTGCTTTAAAGTTTAGTTACCATCTCAAAATGAATCACTGAGATGAAAAAAGTTGATTTCGGAGCATGATTTGTGAACAGGAGCTTCAATGGTTTTGTGGCATATGAGAAATTCCCTAAGCCCCAGACCCATCGATTTTGGTCAAAAATAAAAAATTTAAAAGTGCCCCAATTTCTGCTTTAAAGTTTAGTTACCATCTCAAAATGAATCACTGAGATGAAAAAAGTTGATTTGGGAGCATGATTTTTGAACAGGAGCTTCAATGGTTTTGTGGCATATGAGAAATTCCCTAAGCCCCGGACCCATTGATTTTGGTCAAAAATAAAAAATTTAAAAGTGCCCCAATTTCTGCTTTAAACTTTAGTTACCATTTCAAAATGAATCACTGAGATGAAAAAAGATGATTTCGGAGGATGATATGTGAACAGGAGCTTCAAAGGTTTTGTGGCATATGAGAAATTCCCTAAGCCATAGACCCATCGATTTTGGTCAAAAATAAAAAATTTTGAAGTGCCCCAATTTCTACTTTAAACTTTAGTTACCATCCCAAAATGAATCACTCAGATAAAAAAGTTGATTTCGGAGCATGATTTTTGAACAGGAGCTTCAACGGTTTTGTGGCGTATGAGAAATTCCCTAAGCCACGGACCCATCGATTTTGGTCAAAAATGAAAAATTAAAAGTGCCCCAATTTCTGCTTTAAACTTTACTTACCATCCCAAAATGAATCACTGAGATAAAAAAAAGTTGATTTCGGAGCATGATTTTTGAACAGGAGCTTCAATGGTTTTGTGGTGTTTGAGAAATTTCCTAAGCCCCGGACCGATCAATTTTGGTCAAATATAAAAAAATTTAAAGTGCCCCAATTTCTGCTTTAAAGTTTAGTTACCATCTCAAAATGAATCACTGAGATGAAAAAAGATGATTTCGGAGCATGATATGTGAACAGGAGCTTCAATGGTTTTGTGGCATATGAGAAATTCCCTAAGCCATAAACCCATTGATTTTGGTCAAAAATAAAAAAATTAAAAGTGCCCCAATTTCTGCTTTAAACTTTAGTTACCATCCCAAAATGAATCACTGAGATGAAAAAAGTTGATTTCGGAGCATGATTTTTGAACAGGAGCTTCAACGGTTTTGTGGTGTATGAGAAATTCCCTAAGCCACGGACCCATTGATTTTGGTCAAAAAATAAAAAATTTAAAAGTGCCCCAATTTCTGCTTTAAACTTTAGTTACCATTTCAAAATGAATCACTGAGATGAAAAAAGATGATTTCGGAGCATGATATGTGAACAGGAGCTTCAATGGTTTTGTGGTGTATGAGAAATTCCCTAAGACCCGAACCTATCGATTTTGGTCAAAAATAAAAAATTTAAAAGTGCCCCAATTTCTGCTTTAAACTTTAGTTACCATCTCAAAATGAATCACTGAGATGAAAAAAGTTGATTTCGGAGCATGATTTGTGAACAGGAGCTTCAATGGTTTTGTGGCATATGAGAAATTCACTAATCCCCGGACCCATCGATTTTGGTCAAAAATTAAAAAAATTAAAAGTGCCCCAATTTCTGCTTTAAACTTTAGTTACCATCCCAAAATGAATCACTGAGATGAAAAAAGTTGATTTCGGAGCATGATTTTTGAACAGGAGCTTCAACGGTTATGTGGTGTATGAGAAATTCCCTAAGCCCTGGACCCATTGATTTTGGTCAAAAATAAAAAATGTAAAAGTGCCCCAATTTTAGCTTTAAACTTTAGTTACCATTTCAAAATGAATCACTGAGATAAAAAAAAAGATGATTTCGGAGCATGATTTGTGAACAGGAGCTTCAATGGTTTTGTGGCATATGAGAAATTCCCTAAACCACGGACCCATCGATTTTGGTCAAAAATAAAACATTTTTAAAGTGCCCCAATTTCTGCTTTAAACTTTAGTTACCATCCCAAAATGAATCACTGAGATAAAAAAAAGTTGATTTCGGAGCATGATTTTTGAACAGGAGCTTCAATGGTTTTGTGGTGTTTGAGAAATTCCCTAAGCCCCAGACCGATCGATTTTGGTCAAAAATAAAAAATTTAAAAGTGCCCCAATTTCTGCTTTAAAGTTTATTTACCATCTCAAAATGAATCACTGAGATGAAAAAAGTTGATTTCGGAGCATTATTTTTGAACAGGAGCTTCAATGGTTTTGTGGTGTATGAGAAATTCCCTAAGCCATAGACCCATCGATTTTGGTCAAAAATAAAAAAATTAAAAGTGCCCCAATTTCTGCTTTAAAGTTTATTTACCATCCCAAAATGAATCACTGAGATGAAAAAAGTTGATTTCGGAGCATGATTTTTGAACAGGAGCTTCAACGGTTTTGTGGTGTATGAGAAATTCCCTAAGCCACGGACCCATTGATTTTGGTCAAAAATAAAAAATTTAAAAGTGCCCCAATTTCTGCTTTAAACTTTAGTTACCATTTCAAAATGAATCACTGAGATGAAAAAAGATGATTTCGGAGCATGATATGTGAACAGGAGCTTCAATGGTTTTGTGGCATATGAGAAATTCCCTAAGACCCGAACCCATCGATTTTGGTCAAAAATAAAAAATTTAAAAGTGCCCCAATTTCTGCTTTAAACTTTAGTTACCATCTCAAAATGAATCACTGAGATGAAAAAACTTGATTTCGGAGCATGATTTGTGAACAGGAGCTTCAATGGTTTTGTGGCATATGAGAAATTCCCTAAGCCCCGCACCCATCGATTTTGGGCAAAAATAAAAAAATTAAAAGTGCCCCAATTTCTGCTTTAAACTTTAGTTACCATCCCAAAATGAATCACTGAGATGAAAAAAGTTGATTTCGGAGCATGATTTTTGAACAGGAGCTTCAACGGTTTTGTGGTGTATGAGAAATTCCCTAAGCCCTGGACCCATTGATTTTGGTCAAAAATAAAAAATTTAAAAGTGCCCCAATTTCTGCTTTAAACTTTAGTTACCATCTCAAAATGAATCACTAAGATGAAAAAAGTTGATTTCGGAGCATTATTTTTGAACAGGAGCTTCAATGGTTTTGTGGCATATGAGAAATTCCCTAAGCCATAGACCCATCGATTTTGGTCAAAAATAAAAAAATTAAAAGTGCCCCAATTTCTGCTTTAAACTTTAGTTACCATCCCAAAATGAATCACTGAGATGAAAAAAGTTGATTTCGGAGCATGATTTTTGAACAGGAGCTTCAACGGTTTTGTGGTGTATGAGAAATTCCCTAAGCCCCGGACCCATCGATTTTGGTCAAAAATAAAAAAAATTAAAAGTGCCCCAATTTCTGCTTTAAACTTTAGTTACCATCCCAAAATGAATCACTGAGATGAAAAAAGATGATTTCGGAGCATGATTTGTGAACAAGAGCTTCAACGGTTTTGTGGCATATGAGAAATTCCCTAAGCCCCAGACCGATCGATTTTGGTCAAAAATAAAAAAAAATAAAAGTGCCCCAATTTCTGCTTTAAACTTTAGTTACCGTTTCAAAATGAATCACTGAGATAAAAAAAAGATTATTTCGGAGCATGATTTGTGAACAGGAGCTTCAATGGTTTTGTGGCGTATGAGAAATTCCCTAAGCCCCAGACCGATCGATTTTGGTCAAAAATAAAAAAAAATAAAAGTGCCCCAATTTCTGCTTTAAACTTTAGTTACCATCTCAAAATGAATCACTGAGATGTAAAAAGTTAATTTTGGAGCATGATTTTTGAACAGGAGCTTGAACGGTTTTGTGGCATATGAGAAATTCCCTAAGCCATAGATCCATCGATTTTGGTCAAAAATAAAAAATGTAAAAGTGCCCCAATTTCTGCTTTAAACTTTAGTTACCATCCCAAAATGAATCACTGAGATGAAAAAAGTTGATTTCGGAGCATGATTTTTGAACAGGAGCTTCAACGGTTTTGTGGTGTATGAGAAATTCCCTAAGCCCCAGACCCATCGATTTTGGTCAAAAATAAAAAATTTAAAAGTGCCCCAATTTCTGCTTTAAACTTTACTTACCATCCCAAAATGAATCACTGAGATAAAAAAAAGTTGATTTCGGAGCATGATTTTTGAACAGGAGCTTCAATGGTTTTGTGGTGTTTGAGAAATTCCCTAAGCCCTGGACCGATCAATTTTGGTCAAATATAAAAAATTTAAAAGTGCCCCAATTTCTGCTTTAAAGTTTAGTTACCATCTCAAAATGAATCACTGAGATGAAAAAAGTTGATTTCGGAGCATGATTTGTGAACAGGAGCTTCAATGGTTTTGTGGCATATGAGAAATTCCCTAAGCCCCAGACCCATCGATTTTGGTCAAAAATAAAAAATTTAAAAGTGCCCCAATTTCTGCTTTAAAGTTTAGTTACCATCTCAAAATGAATCACTGAGATGAAAAAAGTTGATTTGGGAGCATGATTTTTTAACAGGAGCTTCAATGGTTTTGTGGCATATGAGAAATTCCCTAATCCATAGACCCATTGATTTTGGTCAAAAATAAAAAAATTAAAAGTGCCCCAATTTCTGCTTTAAACTTTAGTTACCATCCCAAAATGAATCACTGAGATGAAAAAAGTTGATTTCGGAGCATGATTTTTGAACAGGATCTTCAACGGTTTTGTGGTGTATGAGAAATTCCCTAAGCCCCGGACCCATTGATTTTGGTCAAAAATAAAAAATTTAAAAGTGCCCCAATTTCTGCTTTAAACTTTAGTTACCATTTCAAAATGAATCACTGAGATGAAAAAAGATGATTTCGGAGCATGATATGTGAACAGGAGCTTCAATGGTTTTGTGGCGTATGAGAAATTCCCTAAGACCCGAACCCATCGATTTTGGTCAAAAATAAAAAATTTAAAAGTGCCCCAATTTCTGCTTTAAACTTTAGTTACCATCCCAAAATGAATCACTGAGATGAAAAAAGTTGATTTCGGAGCATGATTTTTGAACAGGAGCTTCAACGGTTTTGTGGTGTATGAGAAATTCCCTAAGCCCTGGACCCATTGATTTTGGTCAAAAATAAAAAATTTAAAAGTGCCCCAATTTCTGCTTTAAACTTTAGTTACCATCTCAAAATGTATCACTAAGATGAAAAAAGTTGATTTCGGAGCATTATTTTTGAACAGGAGCTTCAACGGTTTTGTGGCGTATGAGAAATTCCCTAAGCCACGGACCCATCGATTTTGGTCAAAAATGAAAAATTAAAAGTGCCCCAATTTCTGCTTTAAACTTTACTTACCATCCCAAAATGAATCACTGAGATAAAAAAAAGTTGATTTCGGAGCATGATTTTTGAACAGGAGCTTCAATGGTTTTGTGGTGTTTGAGAAATTCCCTAAGCCCCGGACCGATCAATTTTGGTCAAATATAAAAAAAATTAAACTGCCCCAATTTCTGCTTTAAAGTTTAGTTACCATCTCAAAATGAATCACTGAGATGAAAAAAGTTGATTTGGGAGCATGATTTTTGAACAGGAGCTTCAATGGTTTTGTGGCATATGAGAAATTCCCTAAGCCACGGACCCATTGATTTTGGTCAAAAAATAAAAAATTTAAAAGTGCCCCAATTTCTGCTTTAAACTTTAGTTACCATTTCAAAATGAATCACTGAGATGAAAAAAGATGATTTCGGAGCATGATATGTGAACAGGAGCTTCAATGGTTTTGTGGTGTATGAGAAATTCCCTAAGACCCGAACCTATCGATTTTGGTCAAAAATAAAAAATTTAAAAGTGCCCCAATTTCTGCTTTAAACTTTAGTTACCATCTCAAAATGAATCACTGAGATGAAAAAAGTTGATTTCGGAGCATGATTTGTGAACAGGAGCTTCAATGGTTTTGTGGCATATGAGAAATTCCCTAATCCCCGGACCCATCGATTTTGGTCAAAAATAAAAAAAATTAAAAGTGCCCCAATTTCTGCTTTAAAGTTTAGTTACCATCCCAAAATGAATCACTGAGATGAAAAAAGTTGATTTCGGAGCATGATTTTTGAACAGGAGCTTCAACGGTTTTGTGGTGTATGAGAAATTCCCTAAGCCCTGGACCCATTGATTTTGGTCAAAAATAAAAAATGTAAAAGTGCCCCAATTTCAGCTTTAAACTTTAGTTACCATTTCAAAATGAATCACTGAGATAAAAAAAAGATGATTTCGGAGCATGATTTCTGAACAGGAGCTTCAATGGTTTTGTGGCATATGAGAAATTCGCTAAACCACGGACCCATCGATTTTGGTCAAAAATAAAACATTTTTAAAGTGCCCCAATTTCTGCTTTAAACTTTAGTTACCATCCCAAAATGAATCAATTAAATAAAAAAAAGTTGATTTCGGAGCATGATTTTTGAACAGGAGCTTCAATGGTTTTGTGGTGTTTGAGAAATTCCCTAAGCCCCAGACCGATCGATTTTGGTCAAAAATAAAAAATTTAAAAGTGCCCCAATTTCTGCTTTAAAGTTTATTTACCATCTCAAAATGAATCACTGAGATGAAAAAAGTTGATTTCGGAGCATTATTTTTGAACAGGAGCTTCAATGGTTTTGTGGCATATGAGAAATTCCCTAAGCCCCGGACCCATCGATTTTGGTCAAAAATAAAAAATTTTGAAGTGCCCCAATTTCTACTTTAAACTTTAGTTACCATCCCAAAATGAATCACTCAGATAAAAAAGTTGATTTTGGAGCATGATTTTTGAACAGGAGCTTCAACGGTTTTGTGGCGTATGAGAAATTCCCTAAGCCACGGACCCATCGATTTTGGTCAAAAATGAAAAATTAAAAGTGCCCCAATTTCTGCTTTAAACTTTACTTACCATCCCAAAATGAATCACTGAGATAAAAAAAAGTTGATTTCGGAGCATGATTTTTGAACAGGAGCTTCAATGGTTTTGTGGTGTTTGAGAAATTCCCTAAGCCCCGGACCGATCAATTTTGGTCAAATATAAAAAAAATTAAAGTGCCCCAATTTCTGCTTTAAAGTTTAGTTACCATCTCAAAATGAATCACTGAGATGAAAAAAGTTGATTTGGGAGCATGATTTTTGAACAGGAGCTTCAATGGTTTTGTGGCATATGAGAAATTCCCTAAGCCATAGACCCATTGATTTTGGTCAAAAATAAAAAAATTAAAAGTGCCCCAATTTCTGCTTTAAACTTTAGTTACCATCCCAAAATGAATCACTGAGATGAAAAAAGTTGATTTCGGAGCATGATTTTTGAACAGGAGCTTCAACGGTTTTGTGGTGTATGAGAAATTCCCTAAGCCACGGACCCATTGATTTTGGTCAAAAATAAAAATTTAAAAGTGCCCCAATTTCTGCTTTAAACTTTAGTTACCATTTCAAAATGAATCACTGAGATGAAAAAAGATGATTTCGGAGCATGATATGTGAACAGGAGCTTCAATGGTTTTGTGGTGTATGAGAAATTCCCTAAGACCCGAACCTATCGATTTTGGTCAAAAATAAAAAATTTAAAAGTGCCCCAATTTCTGCTTTAAACTTTAGTTACCATCTCAAAATGAATCACTGAGATGAAAAAAGTTGATTTCGGAGCATGATTTGTGAACAGGAGCTTCAATGGTTTTGTAGCATATGAGAAAATCCCTAATCCCCGGACCCATCGATTTTGGTCAAAAATAAAAAAAATTAAAAGTGCCCCAATTTCTGCTTTAAACTTTAGTTACCATCCCAAAATGAATCACTGAGATGAAAAAAGTTGATTTCGGAGCATGATTTTTGAACAGGAGCTTCAACGGTTTTGTGGTGTATGAGAAATTCCCTAAGCCCTGGACCCATTGATTTTGGTCAAAAATAAAAAATGTAAAAGTGCCCCAATTTCAGCTTTAAACTTTAGTTACCATTTCAAAATGAATCACTGAGATAAAAAAAAAGATGATTTCGGAGCATGATTTGTGAACAGGAGCTTCAATGGTTTTGTGGCATATGAGAAATTCCCTAAACCACGGACCCATCGATTTTGGTCAAAAATAAAACATTTTTAAAGTGCCCCAATTTCTGCTTTAAACTTTAGTTACCATCCCAAAATGAATCACTGAGATAAAAAAAAGTTGATTTCGGAGCATGATTTTTGAACAGGAGCTTCAATGGTTTTGTGGTGTTTGAGAAATTCCCTAAGCCCCAGACCGATCGATTTTGGTCAAAAATAAAAAATTTAAAAGTGCCCCAATTTCTGCTTTAAAGTTTATTTACCATCTCAAAATGAATCACTGAGATGAAAAAAGTTGATTTCGGAGCATTATTTTTGAACAGGAGCTTCAAAGGTTTTGTGGTGTATGAGAAATTCCCTAAGCCCCAGACCCATCGATTTTGGTCAAAAATAAAACATTTTTAAAGTGCCCCAATTTCTGCTTTAAACTTTAGTTACCATCCCAAAATGAATCACTGAGATGATAAAAGTTAATTTTGGAGCATGATTTTTGAACAGGAGCTTGAACGGTTTTGTGGTGTATGAGAAATTCCCTAAGCCCCGGACCCATTGATTTTGGTCAAAAATAAAAAAAATTAAAAGTGCCCTAATTTCTGCTTTAAAGTTTAGTTACCATCTCAAAATGAATCACTGAGATGAAAAAAGTTGATTTGGGAGCATGATTTTTGAACAGGAGCTTCAATGGTTTTGTGGCATATGAGAAATTCCCTAAGCCATAGACCCATCGATTTTGGTCAAAAATAAAAAAATTTAAAGTGCCCCAATTTCTGCTTTAAACTTTAGTTACCATCCCAAAATGAATCACTGAGATGAAAAAAGATGATTTCGGAGCATGATATGTGAACAGGAGCTTCAATGGTTTTGTGGCGTATGAGAAATTCCCTAAGACCCGAACCCATCGATTTTGGTCAAAAATAAAAAATTTAAAAGTGCCCCAATTTCTGCTTTAAACTTTAGTTACCATCTCAAAATGAATCACTGAGATGAAAAAACTTGATTTCGGAGCATGATTTGTGAACAGGAGCTTCAATGGTTTTGTGGCATATGAGAAATTCCCTAAGCCCCGCACCCATCGATTTTGGGCAAAAATAAAAAAAAATAAAAGTGCCCCAATTTCTGCTTTAAACTTTAGTTACCATCCCAAAATGAATCACTGAGATGAAAAAAGTTGATTTCGGAGCATGATTTTTGAACAGGAGCTTCAACGGTTTTGTGGTGTATGAGAAATTCCCTAAGCCCTGGACACATTGATTTTGATCAAAAATAAAAAATTTAAAAGTGCCCCAATTTCTGCTTTAAACTTTAGTTACCATCTCAAAATGAATCACTCAGATAAAAAAGTTGATTTCGGAGCATGATTTTTGAACAGGAGCTTCAACGGTTTTGTGGCGTATGAGAAATTCCCTAAGCCACGGACCCATCGATTTTGGTCAAAAAGGAAAATTTTTAAAGTGCCCCAATTTCTGCTTTAAACTTTAGTTACCATCCCTAAATGAATCACTGAGATGAAAAAAGTTGATTTTGGAGCATGATTTTTGAACAGGAGCTTCAATGGTTTTGTGGTGTTTGAGAAATTCCCTAAGCCCCGGACCGATCAATTTTGGTCAAATATAAAAAAATTTAAAGTGCCCTAATTTCTCCTTTAAAGTTTAGTTACCATCTCAAAATGAATCACTGAGATGAAAAAAGTTGATTTGGGAGCATGATTTTTGAACAGGAGCTTCAATGGTTTTGTGGCATATGAGAAATTCCCTAAGCCATAGACCCATCGATTTTGGTCAAAAATAAAAAAATTAAAAGTGCCCCAATTTCTGCTTTAAACTTTAGTTACCATCCCAAAATGAATCACTGAGATGAAAAAAGTTAATTTCGGACCATGATTTTTGAACAGGAGCTTCAACGGTTTAGTGGTGTATGAGAAATTCCCTAAGCCCCGGACCCATCAATTTTGGTCAAAAATTAAAAAAATTAAAAGTGCCCCAATTTCTGCTTTAAACTTTAGTTACCGTTTCAAAATGAATCACTGAGATAAAAAAAGATGATTTCGGAGCATGATTTTTGAACAGGAGCTTCAATGGTTTTGTGGCATATGAGAAATTCCCTAAGCCATAGACCCATCGATTTTTGTCAAAAATAAAAAAAATTAAAAGTGCCCCAATTTCTGCTTTAAACTTTAGTTACCATCCCAAAATGAATCACTGAGATGAAAAAAGATGATTTCGGAGCATGATTTGTGAACAAGAGCTTCAATGGTTTTGTGGCATATGAGAAATTCCCTAAGCCACAGACCGATCGATTTTGGTCAAAAATAAAAAAAAATAAAAGTGCCCCAATTTCTGCTTTAAACTTTAGTTACCATCTCAAAATGAATCACTGAGATGAAAAAACTTGATTTCGGAGCATGATTTGTGAACAGGAGCTTCAATGGTTTTGTGGCATATGAGAAATTCCCTAAGCCCCGCACCCATCGATTTTGGGCAAAAATAAAAAAAATTAAAAGTGCCCCAATTTCTGCTTTAAACTTTAGTTACCATCTCAAAATGAATCACTAAGATGAAAAAAGTTGATTTCGGAGCATTATTTTTGAACAGGAGCTTCAATGGTTTTGTGGCATATGAGAAATTCCCTAAGCCCCGGACCCATCGATTTTGGTCAAAAATAAAAAATTTTGAAGTGCCCCAATTTCTACTTTAAACTTTAGTTACCATCCCAAAATGAATCACTCAGATAAAAAAGTTGATTTCGGAGCATGATTTTTGAACAGGAGCTTCAACGGTTTTGTGGCGTATGAGAAATTCCCTAAGCCACGGACCCATCGATTTTGGTCAAAAATGAAAAATTTTAAAGTGCCCCAATTTCTGCTTTAAACTTTAGTTACCATCCCTAAATGAATCACTGAGATGAGAAAAGTTGATTTTGGAGCATGATTTTTGAACAGGAGCTTCAATGGTTTTGTGGTGTTTGAGAAATTCCCTAAGCCCCGGACCGATCAATTTTGGTCAAATATAAAAATTTTTAATGTGCCCTAATTTCTGCTTTAAAGTTTAGTTACCATCTCAAAATGAATCACTGAGATGAAAAAAGTTGATTTGGGAGCATGATTTTTGAACAGGAGCTTCAATGGTTTTGTGGCATATGAGAAATTCCCTAAGCCATAGACCCATCGATTTTGGTCAAAAATAAAAAATTTAAAAGTGCCCCAATTTCTGCTTTAAACTTTAGTTACCATCCCAAAATGAATCACTGAGATGAAAAAAGTTGATTTCGGAGCATGATTTTTGAACAGGAGCTTCAACGGTTTTGTGGTGTATGAGAAATTCCCTAAGCCCCGGACCCATCGATTTTGGTCAAAAATTAAAAAAATTAAAAGTGCCCCAATTTCTGCTTTAAACTTTAGTTACCGTTTCAAAATGAATCACTGAGATAAAAAAAGATGATTTCGGAGCATGATTTTTGAACAGGAGCTTCAATGGTTTTGTGGCATATGAGAAATTCCCTAAGCCATAGACCCATCGATTTTTGTCAAAAATAAAAAAAATTAAAAGTGCCCCAATTTCTGCTTTAAACTTTAGTTACCATCCCAAAATGAATCACTGAGATGAAAAAAGATGATTTCGGAGCATGATTTGTGAACAAGAGCTTCAATGGTTTTGTGGCATATGAGAAATTCCCTAAGCCATAGACCCATCGATTTTGGGCAAAAATAAAAAATTTAAAAGTGCCCCAATTTCTGCTTTAAACTTTAGTTACCATCCCAAAATTAATCACTGAGATGTAAAAAGTTGATTTCGGAGCATTACTTTTGGACAGGAGCTTCAATGGTATTGTGGTGTTTGAGAAATTCCCTAAGCCCCGCACCCATCGATTTTGGGCAAACATAAAAAATGTAAAAGTGCCACAATTTCTGCTTTAAACTTTAGTTACCATCCCAAAATGAATCACTGAGATGATAAAAGTTAATTTTGGAGCATGATTTTTGAACAGGAGCTTGAACGGTTTTGTGGCATATGAGAAATTCCCTAAGCCATAGACTCATTGATTTTGGTCAAAAATAAGAAAAATTAAAAGTGCCCCAATTTCTGCTTTATACTTTAGTTACCGTTTCAAAATGAATCACTGAGATAAAAAAAGATGATTTCAGAGCATGATTTGTGAACAGGAGCTTCAATGGTTTTGTGGCGTATGAGAAATTCCCTAAGACCCGAACCCATCGATTTTGGTCAAAAATAAAAAAATTAAAAGTGCCCCAATTTCTGCTTTAAACTTTAGTTACCATCTCAAAATGAATCACTGAGATGTAAAAAGTTGATTTCGGAGCATGATTTTTGAACAGGAGCTTCAATGGTTTTGTGGTGTTTGAGAAATTCCCTAGGCCCCAGACCAATTGATTTTGGTCAAAAATAAAAAATTTAAAAGTGCCCCAATTTCTGCTTTAAAGTTTATTTACCATCTCAAAATGAATCAGAGATGAAAAAAGTTGATTTGGGAGCATGATTTTTGAACAGGAGCTTCAATGGTTTTGTGGCATATGAGAAATTCCCTAAGCCATAGACCCATCGATTTTGGTCAAAAATAAAAAAAATTAAAAGTGCCCCAATTTCTGCTTTAAAGTTTATTTACCATCCCAAAATGAATCACTGAGATGAAAAAAGTTGATTTCGGAGCATGATTTTTTAACAGGAGCTTCAACGGTTTAGTGGTGTATGAGAAATTCCCTAAGCCCCGGACCCATCAATTTTGGTCAAAAATTAAAAAAATTAAAAGTGCCCCAATTTCTGCTTTAAACTTTAGTTACCGTTTCAAAATGAATCACTGAGATAAAAAAAGATGATTTCGGAGCATGATTTTTGAACAGGAGCTTCAATGGTTTTGTGGCATATGAGAAATTCCCTAAGCCATAGACCCATCGATTTTTGTCAAAAATAAAAAAAATTAAAAGTGCCCCAATTTCTGCTTTAAACTTTAGTTACCATCCCAAAATGAATCACTGAGATGAAAAAAGATGATTTCGGAGCATGATTTGTGAACAAGAGCTTCAATGGTTTTGTGGCATATGAGAAATTCCCTAAGCCCCAGACCGATCGATTTTGGTCAAAAATAAAAAAAAATAAAAGTGCCCCAATTTCTGCTTTAAACTTTAGTTACCGTTTCAAAATGAATCACTGAGATGAAAAAAGATGATTTCGGAGCATGATATGTGAACAGGAGCTTCAATGGTTTTGTGGCATATGAGAAATTCCCTAAGACCCGAACCCATCGATTTTGGTCAAAAATAAAAAATTTAAAAGTGCCCCAATTTCTGCTTTAAACTTTAGTTACCATCTCAAAATGAATCACTGAGATGAAAAAACTTGATTTCGGAGCATGATTTGTGAACAGGAGCTATAATGGTTTTGTGGCATATGAGAAATTCCCTAAGCCCCGCACCCATCGATTTTGGGCAAAAATAAAAAAAATTAAAAGTGCCCCAATTTCTGCTTTAAACTTTAGTTACCATCCCAAAATGAATCACTCAGATAAAAAAGTTGATTTCGGAGCATGATTTTTGAACAGGAGCTTCAACGGTTTTGTGGCGTATGAGAAATTCCCTAAGCCACGGACCCATCGATTTTGGTCAAAAATGAAAAATTTTAAAGTGCCCCAATTTCTGCTTTAAACTTTAGTTACCATCCCTAAATGAATCACTGAGATGAGAAAAGTTGATTTTGGAGCATGATTTTTGAACAGGAGCTTCAATGGTTTTGTGGTGTTTGAGAAATTCCCTAAGCCCCGGACCGATCAATTTTGGTCAAATATAAAAAATTTTAAAGTGCCCTAATTTCTGCTTTAAAGTTTAGTTACCATCTCAAAATGAATCACTGAGATGAAAAAAGTTGATTTGGGAGCATGATTTTTGAACAGGAGCTTCAATGGTTTTGTGGCATATGAGAAATTCCCTAAGCCATAGACCCATCGATTTTGGTCAAAAATAAAAAATTTAAAAGTGCCCCAATTTCTGCTTTAAACTTTAGTTACCATCCCAAAATGAATCACTGAGATGAAAAAAGTTGATTTCGGAGCATGATTTTTGAACAGGAGCTTCAACGGTTTTGTGGTGTATGAGAAATTCCCTAAGCCCCGGACCCATCGATTTTGGTCAAAAATTAAAAAAATTAAAAGTGCCCCAATTTCTGCTTTAAACTTTAGTTACCGTTTCAAAATGAATCACTGAGATAAAAAAAGATGATTTCGGAGCATGATTTTTGAACAGGAGCTTCAATGGTTTTGTGGCATATGAGAAATTCCCTAAGCCATAGACCCATCGATTTTTGTCAAAAATAAAAAAAATTAAAAGTGCCCCAATTTCTGCTTTAAACTTTAGTTACCATCCCAAAATGAATCACTGAGATGATAAAAGTTAATTTTGGAGCATGATTTTTGAACAGGAGCTTGAACGGTTTTGTGGCATATGAGAAATTCCCTAAGCCATAGACTCATTGATTTTGGTCAAAAATAAGAAAAATTAAAAGTGCCCCAATTTCTGCTTTATACTTTAGTTACCGTTTCAAAATGAATCACTGAGATAAAAAAAGATGATTTCAGAGCATGATTTGTGAACAGGAGCTTCAATGGTTTTGTGGCGTATGAGAAATTCCCTAAGACCCGAACCCATCGATTTTGGTCAAAAATAAAAAAATTAAAAGTGCCCCAATTTCTGCTTTAAACTTTAGTTACCATCTCAAAATGAATCACTGAGATGTAAAAAGTTGATTTCGGAGCATGATTTTTGAACAGGAGCTTCAATGGTTTTGTGGTGTTTGAGAAATTCCCTAGGCCCCAGACCAATCGATTTTGGTCAAAAATAAAAAATTTAAAAGTGCCCCAATTTCTGCTTTAAAGTTTATTTACCATCTCAAAATGAATCAGAGATGAAAAAAGTTGATTTGGGAGCATGATTTTTGAACAGGAGCTTCAATGGTTTTGTGGCATATGAGAAATTCCCTAAGCCATAGACCCATCGATTTTGGTCAAAAATAAAAAAATTAAAAGTGCCCCAATTTCTGCTTTAAAGTTTATTTACCATCCCAAAATGAATCACTGAGATGAAAAAAGTTGATTTCGGAGCATGATTTTTGAACAGGAGCTTCAACGGTTTTGTGGTGTATGAGAAATTCCCTAAGCCCCGGACCCATCGATTTTGGGCAAAAATAAAAAATTTAAAAGTGCCCCAATTTCTGCTTTAAACTTTAGTTACCATCCCAAAATGAATCACTGAGATGTAAAAAGTTGATTTCGGAGCATTACTTTTGAACAGGAGCTTCAATGGTATTGTGGTGTTTGAGAAATTCCCTAAGCCCCGCACCCATCGATTTTGGGCAAACATAAAAAATGTAAAAGTGCCACAATTTCTGCTTTAAACTTTAGTTACCATCCCAAAATGAATCACTGAGATGATAAAAGTTAATTTTGGAGCATGATTTTTGAACAGGAGCTTGAACGGTTTTGTGGCATATGAGAAATTCCCTAAGCCATAGACTCATTGATTTTGGTCAAAAATAAGAAAAATTAAAAGTGCCCCAATTTCTGCTTTATACTTTAGTTACCGTTTCAAAATGAATCACTGAGATAAAAAAAGATGATTTCAGAGCATGATTTGTGAACAGGAGCTTCAATGGTTTTGTGGCATATGAGAAATTCCCTAAGACCCGAACCCATCGATTTTGGTCAAAAATAAAAAAATTAAAAGTGCCCCAATTTCTGCTTTAAACTTTAGTTACCATCTCAAAATGAATCACTGAGATGTAAAAAGTTGATTTCGGAGCATGATTTTTGAACAGGAGCTTCAATGGTTTTGTGGTGTTTGAGAAATTCCCTAGGCCCCAGACCAATCGATTTTGGTCAAAAATAAAAAATTTAAAAGTGCCCCAATTTCTGCTTTAAAGTTTATTTACCATCTCAAAATGAATCAGAGATGAAAAAAGTTGATTTGGGAGCATGATTTTTGAACAGGAGCTTCAATGGTTTTGTGGCATATGAGAAATTCCCTAAGCCATAGACCCATCGATTTTGGTCAAAAATAAAAAAATTAAAAGTGCCCCAATTTCTGCTTTAAAGTTTATTTACCATCCCAAAATGAATCACTGAGATGAAAAAAGTTGATTTCGGAGCATGATTTTTGAACAGGAGCTTCAACGGTTTTGTGGTGTATGAGAAATTCCCTAAGCCCCGGACCCATTGATTTTGGTCAAAAATAAAAAATTTAAAAGTGCCCCAATTTCTGCTTTAAACTTTAGTTACCATTTCAAAATGAATCACTGAGATGAAAAAAGATGATTTCGGAGCATGATATGTGAACAGGAGCTTCAATGGTTTTGTGGTGTATGAGAAATTCCCTAAGCCCCGGACCCATTGATTTTGGTCAAAAATAAAAAATTTAAAAGTGCCCCAATTTCTGCTTTATACTTTAGTTACCGTTTCAAAATGAATCACTGAGATAAAAAAAGATGATTTCAGAGCATGATTTGTGAACAGGAGCTTCAATGGTTTTGTGGCGTATGAGAAATTCCCTAAGACCCGAACCCATCGATTTTGGTCAAAAATAAAAAAATTAAAAGTGCCCCAATTTCTGCTTTAAACTTTAGTTACCATCTCAAAATGAATCACTGAGATGTAAAAAGTTGATTTCGGAGCATGATTTTTGAACAGGAGCTTCAATGGTTTTGTGGTGTTTGAGAAATTCCCTAGGCCCCAGACCAATTGATTTTGGTCAAAAATAAAAAATTTAAAAGTGCCCCAATTTCTGCTTTAAAGTTTATTTACCATCTCAAAATGAATCAGAGATGAAAAAAGTTGATTTGGGAGCATGATTTTTGAACAGGAGCTTCAATGGTTTTGTGGCATATGAGAAATTCCCTAAGCCATAGACCCATCGATTTTGGTCAAAAATAAAAAAATTAAAAGTGCCCCAATTTCTGCTTTAAAGTTTATTTACCATCCCAAAATGAATCACTGAGATGAAAAAAGTTGATTTCGGAGCATGATTTTTTAACAGGAGCTTCAACGGTTTAGTGGTGTATGAGAAATTCCCTAAGCCCCGGACCCATCAATTTTGGTCAAAAATTAAAAAAATTAAAAGTGCCCCAATTTCTGCTTTAAACTTTAGTTACCGTTTCAAAATGAATCACTGAGATAAAAAAAGATGATTTCGGAGCATGATTTTTGAACAGGAGCTTCAATGGTTTTGTGGCATATGAGAAATTCCCTAAGCCATAGACCCATCGATTTTTGTCAAAAATAAAAAAAATTAAAAGTGCCCCAATTTCTGCTTTAAACTTTAGTTACCATCCCAAAATGAATCACTGAGATGAAAAAAGATGATTTCGGAGCATGATTTGTGAACAAGAGCTTCAATGGTTTTGTGGCATATGAGAAATTCCCTAAGCCCCAGACCGATCGATTTTGGTCAAAAATAAAAAAAAATAAAAGTGCCCCAATTTCTGCTTTAAACTTTAGTTACCGTTTCAAAATGAATCACTGAGATGAAAAAAGATGATTTCGGAGCATGATATGTGAACAGGAGCTTCAATGGTTTTGTGGCATATGAGAAATTCCCTAAGACCCGAACCCATCGATTTTGGTCAAAAATAAAAAATTTAAAAGTGCCCCAATTTCTGCTTTAAACTTTAGTTACCATCTCAAAATGAATCACTGAGATGAAAAAACTTGATTTCGGAGCATGATTTGTGAACAGGAGCTATAATGGTTTTGTGGCATATGAGAAATTCCCTAAGCCCCGCACCCATCGATTTTGGGCAAAAATAAAAAAAATTAAAAGTGCCCCAATTTCTGCTTTAAACTTTAGTTACCATCCCAAAATGAATCACTCAGATAAAAAAGTTGATTTCGGAGCATGATTTTTGAACAGGAGCTTCAACGGTTTTGTGGCGTATGAGAAATTCCCTAAGCCACGGACCCATCGATTTTGGTCAAAAATGAAAAATTTTAAAGTGCCCCAATTTCTGCTTTAAACTTTAGTTACCATCCCTAAATGAATCACTGAGATGAGAAAAGTTGATTTTGGAGCATGATTTTTGAACAGGAGCTTCAATGGTTTTGTGGTGTTTGAGAAATTCCCTAAGCCCCGGACCGATCAATTTTGGTCAAATATAAAAATTTTTAAAGTGCCCTAATTTCTGCTTTAAAGTTTAGTTACCATCTCAAAATGAATCACTGAGATGAAAAAAGTTGATTTGGGAGCATGATTTTTGAACAGGAGCTTCAATGGTTTTGTGGCATATGAGAAATTCCCTAAGCCATAGACCCATCGATTTTGGTCAAAAATAAAAAATTTAAAAGTGCCCCAATTTCTGCTTTAAACTTTAGTTACCATCCCAAAATGAATCACTGAGATGAAAAAAGTTGATTTCGGAGCATGATTTTTGAACAGGAGCTTCAACGGTTTTGTGGTGTATGAGAAATTCCCTAAGCCCCGGACCCATCGATTTTGGTCAAAAATTAAAAAAATTAAAAGTGCCCCAATTTCTGCTTTAAACTTTAGTTACCGTTTCAAAATGAATCACTGAGATAAAAAAAGATGATTTCGGAGCATGATTTTTGAACAGGAGCTTCAATGGTTTTGTGGCATATGAGAAATTCCCTAAGCCATAGACCCATCGATTTTTGTCAAAAATAAAAAAAATTAAAAGTGCCCCAATTTCTGCTTTAAACTTTAGTTACCATCCCAAAATGAATCACTGAGATGATAAAAGTTAATTTTGGAGCATGATTTTTGAACAGGAGCTTGAACGGTTTTGTGGCATATGAGAAATTCCCTAAGCCATAGACTCATTGATTTTGGTCAAAAATAAGAAAAATTAAAAGTGCCCCAATTTCTGCTTTATACTTTAGTTACCGTTTCAAAATGAATCACTGAGATAAAAAAAGATGATTTCAGAGCATGATTTGTGAACAGGAGCTTCAATGGTTTT
This sequence comes from Pseudophryne corroboree, assembly GCF_028390025.1. Classification (NCBI taxonomy): domain Eukaryota; kingdom Metazoa; phylum Chordata; class Amphibia; order Anura; family Myobatrachidae; genus Pseudophryne; species Pseudophryne corroboree. The sequence continues at coordinate 26,584,833 of NC_086446.1, read as the reverse complement.
GTGGCGTATGAGAAATTCCCTAAGACCCGAACCCATCGATTTTGGTCAAAAATAAAAAAATTAAAAGTGCCCCAATTTCTGCTTTAAACTTTAGTTACCATCTCAAAATGAATCACTGAGATGTAAAAAGTTGATTTCGGAGCATGATTTTTGAACAGGAGCTTCAATGGTTTTGTGGTGTTTGAGAAATTCCCTAGGCCCCAGACCAATCGATTTTGGTCAAAAATAAAAAATTTAAAAGTGCCCCAATTTCTGCTTTAAAGTTTATTTACCATCTCAAAATGAATCAGAGATGAAAAAAGTTGATTTGGGAGCATGATTTTTGAACAGGAGCTTCAATGGTTTTGTGGCATATGAGAAATTCCCTAAGCCATAGACCCATCGATTTTGGTCAAAAATAAAAAAATTAAAAGTGCCCCAATTTCTGCTTTAAAGTTTATTTACCATCCCAAAATGAATCACTGAGATGAAAAAAGTTGATTTCGGAGCATGATTTTTGAACAGGAGCTTCAACGGTTTTGTGGTGTATGAGAAATTCCCTAAGCCCCGGACCCATCGATTTTGGGCAAAAATAAAAAATTTAAAAGTGCCCCAATTTCTGCTTTAAACTTTAGTTACCATCCCAAAATGAATCACTGAGATGTAAAAAGTTGATTTCGGAGCATTACTTTTGAACAGGAGCTTCAATGGTATTGTGGTGTTTGAGAAATTCCCTAAGCCCCGCACCCATCGATTTTGGGCAAACATAAAAAATGTAAAAGTGCCACAATTTCTGCTTTAAACTTTAGTTACCATCCCAAAATGAATCACTGAGATGATAAAAGTTAATTTTGGAGCATGATTTTTGAACAGGAGCTTGAACGGTTTTGTGGCATATGAGAAATTCCCTAAGCCATAGACTCATTGATTTTGGTCAAAAATAAGAAAAATTAAAAGTGCCCCAATTTCTGCTTTATACTTTAGTTACCGTTTCAAAATGAATCACTGAGATAAAAAAAGATGATTTCAGAGCATGATTTGTGAACAGGAGCTTCAATGGTTTTGTGGCATATGAGAAATTCCCTAAGACCCGAACCCATCGATTTTGGTCAAAAATAAAAAAATTAAAAGTGCCCCAATTTCTGCTTTAAACTTTAGTTACCATCTCAAAATGAATCACTGAGATGTAAAAAGTTGATTTCGGAGCATGATTTTTGAACAGGAGCTTCAATGGTTTTGTGGTGTTTGAGAAATTCCCTAGGCCCCAGACCAATCGATTTTGGTCAAAAATAAAAAATTTAAAAGTGCCCCAATTTCTGCTTTAAAGTTTATTTACCATCTCAAAATGAATCAGAGATGAAAAAAGTTGATTTGGGAGCATGATTTTTGAACAGGAGCTTCAATGGTTTTGTGGCATATGAGAAATTCCCTAAGCCATAGACCCATCGATTTTGGTCAAAAATAAAAAAATTAAAAGTGCCCCAATTTCTGCTTTAAAGTTTATTTACCATCCCAAAATGAATCACTGAGATGAAAAAAGTTGATTTCGGAGCATGATTTTTGAACAGGAGCTTCAACGGTTTTGTGGTGTATGAGAAATTCCCTAAGCCCCGGACCCATTGATTTTGGTCAAAAATAAAAAATTTAAAAGTGCCCCAATTTCTGCTTTAAACTTTAGTTACCATTTCAAAATGAATCACTGAGATGAAAAAAGATGATTTCGGAGCATGATATGTGAACAGGAGCTTCAATGGTTTTGTGGCATATGAGAAATTCCCTAAGACCCGAACCCATCGATTTTGGTCAAAAATAAAAAATTTAAAAGTGCCCCAATTTCTGCTTTAAACTTTAGTTACCATCTCAAAATGAATCACTGAGATGAAAAAACTTGATTTCGGAGCATGATTTGTGAACAGGAGCTTCAATGGTTTTGTGGCATATGAGAAATTCCCTAAGCCCCGCACCCATCGATTTTGGGCAAAAAAAAAAAAAAGTGCCCCAATTTCTGCTTTAAACTTTAGTTACCATCCCAAAATGAATCACTGAGATGAAAAAAGTTGATTTCGGAGCATGATTTTTGAACAGGAGCTTCAACGGTTTTGTGGTGTATGAGAAATTCCCTAAGCCCTGGACACATTGATTTTGATCAAAAATAAAAAATTTAAAAGTGCCCCAATTTCTGCTTTAAACTTTAGTTACCATCTCAAAATGAATCACTCAGATAAAAAAGTTGATTTCGGAGCATGATTTTTGAACAGGAGCTTCAACGGTTTTGTGGCGTATGAGAAATTCCCTAAGCCACGGACCCATCGATTTTGGTCAAAAATGAAAAATTTTAAAGTGCCCCAATTTCTGCTTTAAACTTTAGTTACCATCCCTAAATGAATCACTGAGATGAAAAAAGTTGATTTTGGAGCATGATTTTTGAACAGGAGCTTCAATGGTTTTGTGGTGTTTGAGAAATTCCCTAAGCCCCGGACCGATCAATTTTGGTCAAATATAAAATTTTTTAAAGTGCCCTAATTTCTCCTTTAAAGTTTAGTTACCATCTCAAAATGAATCACTGAGATGAAAAAAGTTGATTTGGGAGCATGATTTTTGAACAGGAGCTTCAATGGTTTTGTGGCATATGAGAAATTCCCTAAGCCATAGACCCATCGATTTTGGTCAAAAATAAAAAAATTAAAAGTGCCCCAATTTCTGCTTTAAACTTTAGTTACCATCCCAAAATGAATCACTGAGATGAAAAAAGTTAATTTCGGACCATGATTTTTGAACAGGAGCTTCAACGGTTTAGTGGTGTATGAGAAATTCCCTAAGCCCCGGACCCATCAATTTTGGTCAAAAATTAAAAAAATTAAAAGTGCCCCAATTTCTGCTTTAAACTTTAGTTACCATTTCAAAATGAATCACTGAGATAAAAAAGATGATTTCGGAGCATGATTTTTGAACAGGAGCTTCAATGGTTTTGTGGCATATGAGAAATTCCCTAAGCCATAGACCCATCGATTTTTGTCAAAAATAAAAAAAATTAAAAGTGCCCCAATTTCTGCTTTAAACTTTAGTTACCATCTCAAAATGAATCACTAAGATGAAAAAAGTTGATTTCGGAGCATTATTTTTGAACAGGAGCTTCAATGGTTTTGTGGCATATGAGAAATTCCCTAAGCCCCGGACCCATCGATTTTGGTCAAAAATAAAAAATTTTGAAGTGCCCCAATTTCTACTTTAAACTTTAGTTACCATCCCAAAATGAATCACTCAGATAAAAAAGTTGATTTCGGAGCATGATTTTTGAACAGGAGCTTCAACGGTTTTGTGGCGTATGAGAAATTCCCTAAGCCACGGACCCATCGATTTTGGTCAAAAATGAAAAATTTTAAAGTGCCCTAATTTCTGCTTTAAAGTTTAGTTACCGTTTCAAAATGAATCACTGAGATAAAAAAAGATGATTTCGGAGCATGATTTTTGAACAGGAGCTTCAATGGTTTTGTGGCATATGAGAAATTCCCTAAGCCATAGACCCATCGATTTTTGTCAAAAATAAAAAAAATTAAAAGTGCCCCAATTTCTGCTTTAAACTTTAGTTACCATCCCAAAATGAATCACTGAGATGAAAAAAGATGATTTCGGAGCATGATTTGTGAACAAGAGCTTCAATGGTTTTGTGGCATATGAGAAATTCCCTAAGCCCCAGACCGATCGATTTTGGTCAAAAATAAAAAAAAATAAAAGTGCCCCAATTTCTGCTTTAAACTTTAGTTACCGCTTCAAAATGAATCACTGAGATAAAAAAAAAGATGATTTCGGAGCATGATTTGTGAACAGGAGCTTCAATGGTTTTGTGGCGTATGAGAAATTCCCTAAGCCCCGGACCCATCGATTTTGGGCAAAAATAAAAAATTTAAAAGTGCCCCAATTTCTGCTTTAAACTTTAGTTACCATCCCAAAATGAATCACTGAGATGTAAAAAGTTGATTTCGGAGCATTACTTTTGAACAGGAGCTTCAATGGTATTGTGGTGTTTGAGAAATTCCCTAAGCCCCGCACCCATCGATTTTGGGCAAACATAAAAAATGTAAAAGTGCCACAATTTCTGCTTTAAAGTTTATTTACCATCTCAAAATGAATCAGAGATGAAAAAAGTTGATTTGGGAGCATGATTTTTGAACAGGAGCTTCAATGGTTTTGTGGCATATGAGAAATTCCCTAAGCCATAGACCCATCGATTTTGGTCAAAAATAAAAAAATTAAAAGTGCCCCAATTTCTGCTTTAAAGTTTATTTACCATCCCAAAATGAATCACTGAGATGAAAAAAGTTGATTTCGGAGCATGATTTTTGAACAGGAGCTTCAACGGTTTTGTGGTGTATGAGAAATTCCCTAAGCCCCGGACCCATTGATTTTGGTCAAAAATAAAAAATTTAAAAGTGCCCCAATTTCTGCTTTAAACTTTAGTTACCATCTCAAAATGAATCACTGAGATGAAAAAACTTGATTTCGGAGCATGATTTGTGAACAGGAGCTTCAATGGTTTTGTGGCATATGAGAAATTCCCTAAGCCCCGCACCCATCGATTTTGGGCAAAAATAAAAAAAATTAAAAGTGCCCCAATTTCTGCTTTAAACTTTAGTTACCATCTCAAAATGAATCACTAAGATGAAAAAAGTTGATTTCGGAGCATTATTTTTGAACAGGAGCTTCAATGGTTTTGTGGCATATGAGAAATTCCCTAAGCCCCGGACCCATCGATTTTGGTCAAAAATAAAAAAAAATTAAGTGCCCCAATTTCTACTTTAAACTTTAGTTACCATCCCAAAATGAATCACTCAGATAAAAAAGTTGATTTCGGAGCATGATTTTTGAACAGGAGCTTCAACGGTTTTGTGGCGTATGAGAAATTCCCTAAGCCACGGACCCATCGATTTTGGTCAAAAATAAAAAAAATTTAAGTGCCCCAATTTCTGCTTTAAACTTTAGTTACCATCCCAAAATGAATCACTCAGATAAAAAAGTTGATTTCGGAGCATGATTTTTGAACAGGAGCTTCAACGGTTTTGTGGCGTATGAGAAATTCCCTAAGCCACGGACCCATCGATTTTGGTCAAAAATGAAAAATTTTAAAGTGCCCCAATTTCTGCTTTAAACTTTAGTTACCATCCCTAAATGAATCACTGAGATGAAAAAAGTTGATTTTGGAGCATGATTTTTGAACAGGAGCTTCAATGGTTTTGTGGTGTTTGAGAAATTCCCTAAGCCCCGGACCGATCAATTTTGGTCAAATATAAAAAAATTTAAAGTGCCCTAATTTCTCCTTTAAAGTTTAGTTACCATCTCAAAATGAATCACTGAGATGAAAAAAGTTGATTTGGGAGCATGATTTTTGAACAGGAGCTTCAATGGTTTTGTGGCATATGAGAAATTCCCTAAGCCATAGACCCATCGATTTTGGTCAAAAATAAAAAAATTAAAAGTGCCCCAATTTCTGCTTTAAACTTTAGTTACCATCCCAAAATGAATCACTGAGATGAAAAAAGTTAATTTCGGACCATGATTTTTGAACAGGAGCTTCAACGGTTTTGTGGTGTATGAGAAATTCCCTAAGCCCCGGACCCATCAATTTTGGTCAAATATAAAAAAATTTAAAGTGCCCTAATTTCTCCTTTAAAGTTTAGTTACCATCTCAAAATGAATCACTGAGATGAAAAAAGTTGATTTGGGAGCATGATTTTTGAACAGGAGCTTCAATGGTTTTGTGGCATATGAGAAATTCCCTAAGCCATAGACCCATCGATTTTGGTCAAAAATAAAAAATTTAAAAGTGCCCCAATTTCTGCTTTAAACTTTAGTTACCATCTCAAAATGAATCACTGAGATGAAAAAACTTGATTTCGGAGCATGATTTGTGAACAGGAGCTTCAATGGTTTTGTGGCATATGAGAAATTCCGTAAGCCCCGCACCCATCGATTTTGGGCAAAAATAAAAAAAAATAAAAGTGCCCCAATTTCTGCTTTAAACTTTAGTTACCATCCCAAAATGAATCACTGAGATGAAAAAAGTTGATTTCGGAGCATGATTTTTGAACAGGAGCTTCAACGGTTTTGTGGTGTATGAGAAATTCCCTAAGCCCTGGACACATTGATTTTGATCAAAAATAAAAAATGTAAAAGTGCCCCAATTTCTGCTTTAAACTTTAGTTACCATCTCAAAATGAATCACTAAGATGAAAAAAGTTGATTTCGGAGCATTATTTTTGAACAGGAGCTTCAATGGTTTTGTGGCATATGAGAAATTCCCTAAGCCCCGGACCCATCGATTTTGGTCAAAAATAAAAAAAAATTAAGTGCCCCAATTTCTACTTTAAACTTTAGTTACCATCCCAAAATGAATCACTCAGATAAAAAAGTTGATTTCGGAGCATGATTTTTGAACAGGAGCTTCAACGGTTTTGTGGCGTATGAGAAATTCCCTAAGCCACGGACCCATCGATTTTGGTCAAAAATAAAAAAAATTTAAGTGCCCCAATTTCTACTTTAAACTTTAGTTACCATCCCAAAATGAATCACTCAGATAAAAAAGTTGATTTCGGAGCATGATTTTTGAACAGGAGCTTCAACGGTTTTGTGGCGTATGAGAAATTCCCTAAGCCACGGACCCATCGATTTTGGTCAAAAATGAAAAATTTTAAAGTGCCCCAATTTCTGCTTTAAACTTTAGTTACCATCCCTAAATGAATCACTGAGATGAAAAAAGTTGATTTTGGAGCATGATTTTTGAACAGGAGCTTCAATGGTTTTGTGGTGTTTGAGAAATTCCCTAAGCCCCGGACCGATCAATTTTGGTCAAATATAAAAAAATTTAAAGTGCCCTAATTTCTCCTTTAAAGTTTAGTTACCATCTCAAAATGAATCACTGAGATGAAAAAAGTTGATTTGGGAGCATGATTTTTGAACAGGAGCTTCAATGGTTTTGTGGCATATGAGAAATTCCCTAAGCCATAGACCCATCGATTTTGGTCAAAAATAAAAAAATGAAAAGTGCCCCAATTTCTGCTTTAAACTTTAGTTACCATCCCAAAATGAATCACTGAGATGAAAAAAGTTAATTTCGGACCATGATTTTTGAACAGGAGCTTCAACGGTTTTGTGGTGTATGAGAAATTCCCTAAGCCCCGGACCCATCAATTTTGGTCAAAAATTAAAAAAATTAAAAGTGCCCCAATTTCTGCTTTAAACTTTAGTTACCGTTTCAAAATGAATCACTGAGATAAAAAAAGATGATTTCGGAGCATGATTTTTGAACAGGAGCTTCAATGGTTTTGTGGCATATGAGAAATTCCCTAAGCCATAGACCCATCGATTTTTGTCAAAAATAAAAAAAATTAAAAGTGCCCCAATTTCTGCTTTAAACTTTAGTTACCATCCCAAAATGAATCACTGAGATGAAAAAAGATGATTTCGGAGCATGATTTGTGAACAAGAGCTTCAATGGTTTTGTGGCATATGAGAAATTCCCTAAGCCCCAGACCGATCGATTTTGGTCAAAAATAAAAAAAAATAAAAGTGCCCCAATTTCTGCTTTAAACTTTAGTTACCGTTTCAAAATGAATCACTGAGATAAAAAAAAGATGATTTCGGAGCATGATTTGTGAACAGGAGCTTCAATGGTTTTGTGGCGTATGAGAAATTCCCTAAGCCCCGGACCCATCGATTTTGGGCAAAAATAAAAAATTTAAAAGTGCCCCAATTTCTGCTTTAAACTTTAGTTACCATCTCAAAATGAATCACTGAGATGTAAAAAGTTGATTTCGGAGCATGATTTGTGAACAGGAGCTTCAATGGTATTGTGGTGTTTGAGAAATTCCCTAAGCCCCGCACCCATCGATTTTGGGCAAACATAAAAAATGTAAAAGTGCCCCAATTTCTGCTTTAAACTTTAGTTACCATCCCAAAATGAATCACTGAGATGATAAAAGTTAATTTTGGAGCATGATTTTTGAACAGGAGCTTGAACGGTTTTGTGGCATATGAGAAATTCCCTAAGCCATAGATCCATCGATTTTGGTCAAAAATAAAAAATTTAAAAGTGCCCCAATTTCTGCTTTAAACTTTAGTCACCATCTCAAAATGAATCACTGAGATGTAAAAAGTTGATTTCGGAGCATTATTTTTGAACAGGAGCTTCAATGGTATTGTGGTGTTTGAGAAATTCCCTAAGCCCCGCACCCATCGATTTTGGGCAAACATAAAAAATGTAAAAGTGCCCCAATTTCTGCTTTAAACTTTAGTTACCATCCCAAAATGAATCACTGAGATGATAAAAGTTAATTTTGGAGCATGATTTTTGAACAGGAGCTTGAACGGTTTTGTGGCATATGAGAAATTCCCTAAGCCATAGATCCATCGATTTTGGTCAAAAATAAAAAATTTAAAAGTGCCCCAATTTCTGCTTTAAACTTTAGTTACCATCCCAAAATGAATCACTGAGATGAAAAAAGTTGATTTCGGAGCATGATTTTTGAACAGGAGCTTCAACGGTTTTGTGGTGTATGAGAAATTCCCTAAGCCCCAGACCCATCGATTTTGGTCAAAAATTTTTTTTTTAAAGTGCCCCAATTTCTGCTTTAAACTTTACTTACCATCCCAAAATGAATCACTGAGATAAAAAAAAGTTGATTTCGGAGCATGATTTTTGAACAGGAGCTTCAATGGTTTTGTGGTGTTTGAGAAATTCCCTAAGCCCCGGACCGATCAATTTTGGTCAAATATAAAAAAATTAAAAGTGCCCCAATTTCTGCTTTAAACTTTAGTTACCGTTTCAAAATGAATCACTGAGATAAAAAAAGATGATTTCGGAGCATGATTTTTGAACAGGAGCTTCAATGGTTTTGTGGCATATGAGAAATTCCCTAAGCCATAGACCCATCGATTTTTTAAAAAATAAAAAAAATTAAAAGTGCCCCAATTTCTGCTTTAAACTTTAGTTACCATCCCAAAATGAATCACTGAGATGAAAAAAGATGATTTCGGAGCATGATTTGTGAACAAGAGCTTCAATGGTTTTGTGGCATATGAGAAATTCCCTAAGCCCCAGACCGATCGATTTTGGTCAAAAATAAAAAAAAATAAAAGTGCCCCAATTTCTGCTTTAAACTTTAGTTACCGTTTCAAAATGAATCACTGAGATAAAAAAAAAGATGATTTCGGAGCATGATTTGTGAACAGGAGCTTCAATGGTTTTGTGGCGTATGAGAAATTCCCTAAGCCCCGGACCCATCGATTTTGGGCAAAAATAAAAAATTTAAAAGTGCCCCAATTTCTGCTTTAAACTTTAGTTACCATCTCAAAATGAATCACTGAGATGTAAAAAGTTGATTTCGGAGCATTATTTTTGAACAGGAGCTTCAATGGTATTGTGGTGTTTGAGAAATTCCCTAAGCCCCGCACCCATCGATTTTGGGCAAACATAAAAAATGGAAAAGTGCCCCAATTTCTGCTTTAAACTTTAGTTACCATCCCAAAATGAATCACTGAGATGATAAAAGTTAATTTTGGAGCATGATTTTTGAACAGGAGCTTGAACGGTTTTGTGGCATATGAGAAATTCCCTAAGCCATAGTTCTATCGATTTTGGTCAAAAATAAAAAATTTAAAAGTGCCCCAATTTCTGCTTTAAACTTTAGTTACCATCCCAAAATGAATCACTGAGATGAAAAAAGTTGATTTCGGAGCATGATTTTTGAACAGGAGCTTCAACGGTTTTGTGGTGTATGAGAAATTCCCTAAGCCCCAGACCCATCGATTTTGGTCAAAATTTTTTTTTTAAAAGTGCCCCAATTTCTGCTTTAAACTTTACTTACCATCCCAAAATGAATCACTGAGATAAAAAAAAGTTGATTTCGGAGCATGATTTTTGAACAGGAGCTTCAATGGTTTTGTGGTGTTTGAGAAATTCCCTAAGCCCCGGACCGATCAATTTTGGTCAAATATAAAAAATTTAAAAGTGCCCCAATTTCTGCTTTAAAGTTTAGTTACCATCTCAAAATGAATCACTGAGATGAAAAAAGTTGATTTCGGAGCATGATTTGTGAACAGGAGCTTCAATGGTTTTGTGGCATATGAGAAATTCCCTAAGCCCCAGACCCATCGATTTTGGTCAAAAATAAAAAATTTAAAAGTGCCCCAATTTCTGCTTTAACGTTTAGTTACCATCTCAAAATGAATCACTGAGATGAAAAAAGTTGATTTCGGAGCATGATTTGTGAACAGGAGCTTCAATGGTTTTGTGGCATATGAGAAATTCCCTAAGCCCCAGACCCATCGATTTTGGTCAAAAATAAAAAATTTAAAAGTGCCCCAATTTCTGCTTTAAAGTTTAGTTACCATCTCAAAATGAATCACTGAGATGAAAAAAGTTGATTTGGGAGCATGATTTTTGAACAGGAGCTTCAATGGTTTTGTGGCATATGAGAAATTCCCTAAGCCATAGACCCATTGATTTTGGTCAAAAATAAAAAAATTAAAAGTGCCCCAATTTCTGCTTTAAACTTTAGTTACCATCCCAAAATGAATCACTAAGATGAAAAAAGTTGATTTCGGAGCATGATTTTTGAACAGGAGCTTCAACGGTTTTGTGGTGTATGAGAAATTCCCTAAGCCCCGGACCCATTGATTTTGGTCAAAAATAAAAAATTTAAAAGTGCCCCAATTTCTGCTTTAAACTTTAGTTACCATTTCAAAATGAATCACTGAGATGAAAAAAGATGATTTCGGAGGATGATATGTGAACAGGAGCTTCAAAGGTTTTGTGGCATATGAGAAATTCCCTAAGACCCGAACCCATCGATTTTGGTCTAAAATAAAAAATTTAAAAGTGCCCCAATTTCTGCTTTAGACTTTAGTTACCATCCCAAAATGAATCACTGAGATGAAAAAAGTTGATTTCGGAGCATGATATTTGAACAGGAGCTTCAACGGTTTTGTGGTGTATGAGAAATTCCCTAAGCCCTGGACCCATTGATTTTGGTCAAAAATAAAAAATTTAAAAGTGCCCCAATTTCTGCTTTAAACTTTAGTTACCATCTCAAAATGAATCACTAAGATGAAAAAAGTTGATTTCAGAGCATTATTTTTGAACAGGAGCTTCAATGGTTTTGTGGCATATGAGAAATTCCCTAAGCCCCGGACCCATCGATTTTGGTCAAAAATAAAAAATTTTGAAGTGCCCCAATTTCTACTTTAAACTTTAGTTACCATCCCAAAATGAATCACTCAGATAAAAAAGTTGATTTCGGAGCATGATTTTTGAACAGGAGCTTCAACGGTTTTGTGGCGTATGAGAAATTCCCTAAGCCACGGACCCATCGATTTTGGTCAAAAATGAAAAATTAAAAGTGCCCCAATTTCTGCTTTAAACTTTACTTACCATCCCAAAATGAATCACTGAGATAAAAAAAAGTTGATTTCGGAGCATGATTTTTGAACAGGAGCTTCAATGGTTTTGTGGTGTTTGAGAAATTTCCTAAGCCCCGGACCGATCAATTTTGGTCAAATATAAAAAAAATTAAAGTGCCCCAATTTCTGCTTTAAAGTTTAGTTACCATCTCAAAATGAATCACTGAGATGAAAAAAGATGATTTCGGAGCATGATATGTGAACAGGAGCTTCAATGGTTTTGTGGCATATGAGAAATTCCCTAAGCCATAGACCCATTGATTTTGGTCAAAAATAAAAAAATTAAAAGTGCCCCAATTTCTGCTTTAAACTTTAGTTACCATCCCAAAATGAATCACTGAGATGAAAAAAGTTGATTTCGGAGCATGATTTTTGAACAGGAGCTTCAACGGTTTTGTGGTGTATGAGAAATTCCCTAAGCCACGGACCCATTGATTTTGGTCAAAAAATAAAAATTTTAAAAGTGCCCCAATTTCTGCTTTAAACTTTAGTTACCATTTCAAAATGAATCACTGAGATGAAAAAAGATGATTTCGGAGCATGATATGTGAACAGGAGCTTCAATGGTTTTGTGGTGTATGAGAAATTCCCTAAGACCCGAACCTATCGATTTTGGTCAAAAATAAAAATTTTAAAAGTGCCCCAATTTCTGCTTTAAACTTTAGTTACCATCTCAAAATGAATCACTGAGATGAAAAAAGTTGATTTCGGAGCATGATTTGTGAACAGGAGCTTCAATGGTTTTGTGGCATATGAGAAATTCCCTAATCCCCGGACCCATCGATTTTGGTCAAAAATTAAAAAAATTAAAAGTGCCCCAATTTCTGCTTTAAACTTTAGTTACCATCCCAAAATGAATCACTGAGATGAAAAAAGTTGATTTCGGAGCATGATTTTTGAACAGGAGCTTCAACGGTTTTGTGGTGTATGAGAAATTCCCTAAGCCCTGGACCCATTGATTTTGGTCAAAAATAAAAAATGTAAAAGTGCCCCAATTTCAGCTTTAAACTTTAGTTACCATTTCAAAATGAATCACTGAGATAAAAAAAGATGATTTCGGAGCATGATTTGTGAACAGGAGCTTCAATGGTTTTGTGGCATATGAGAAATTCCCTAAACCACGGACCCATCGATTTTGGTCAAAAATAAAACATTTTTAAAGTGCCCCAATTTCTGCTTTAAACTTTAGTTACCATCCCAAAATGAATCACTGAGATAAAAAAAAGTTGATTTCGGAGCATGATTTTTGAACAGGAGCTTCAATGGTTTTGTGGTGTTTGAGAAATTCCCTAAGCCCCAGACCGATCGATTTTGGTCAAAAATAAAAAATTTAAAAGTGCCCCAATTTCTGCTTTAAAGTTTATTTACCATCTCAAAATGAATCACTGAGATGAAAAAAGTTGATTTCGGAGCATTATTTTTGAACAGGAGCTTCAATGGTTTTGTGGTGTATGAGAAATTCCCTAAGCCATAGACCCATCGATTTTGGTCAAAAATAAAAAAATTAAAAGTGCCCCAATTTCTGCTTTAAAGTTTATTTACCATCCCAAAATGAATCACTGAGATGAAAAAAGTTGATTTCGGAGCATGATTTTTGAACAGGAGCTTCAACGGTTTTGTGGTGTATGAGAAATTCCCTAAGCCACGGACCCATTGATTTTGGTCAAAAATAAAAAATTTAAAAGTGCCCCAATTTCTGCTTTAAACTTTAGTTACCATTTCAAAATGAATCACTGAGATGAAAAAAGATGATTTCGGAGCATGATATGTGAACAGGAGCTTCAATGGTTTTGTGGCATATGAGAAATTCCCTAAGACCCGAACCCATCGATTTTGGTCAAAAATAAAAAATTTAAAAGTGCCCCAATTTCTGCTTTAAACTTTAGTTACCATCTCAAAATGAATCACTGAGATGAAAAAAGTTGATTTCGGAGCATGATTTTTGAACAGGAGCTTCAACGGTTTTGTGGTGTATGAGAAATTCCCTAAGCCATAGACCCATCGATTTTGGTCAAAAATAAAAAAATTAAAAGTGCCCCAATTTCTGCTTTAAAGTTTATTTACCATCCCAAAATGAATCACTGAGATGAAAAAAGTTGATTTCGGAGCATGATTTTTGAACAGGAGCTTCAACGGTTTTGTGGTGTATGAGAAATTCCCTAAGCCACGGACCCATTGATTTTGGTCAAAAATAAAAAATTTAAAAGTGCCCCAATTTCTGCTTTAAACTTTAGTTACCATTTCAAAATGAATCACTGAGATGAAAAAAGATGACTTCGGAGCATGATATGTGAACAGGAGCTTCAATGGTTTTGTGGCATATGAGAAATTCCCTAAGCCCCGCACCCATCGATTTTGGGCAAAAATAAAAAAATTAAAAGTGCCCCAATTTCTGCTTTAAACTTTAGTTACCATCCCAAAATGAATCACTGAGATGAAAAAAGTTGATTTCGGAGCATGATTTTTGAACAGGAGCTTCAACGGTTTTGTGGTGTATGAGAAATTCCCTAAGCCCTGGACCCATTGATTTTGGTCAAAAATAAAAAATTTAAAAGTGCCCCAATTTCTGCTTTAAACTTTAGTTACCATCTCAAAATGAATCACTAAGATGAAAAAAGTTGATTTCGGAGCATTATTTTTGAACAGGAGCTTCAATGGTTTTGTGGCATATGAGAAATTCCCTAAGCCCCTGACCCATCGATTTTGGTCAAAAATTAAAAATTTTAAAGTGCCCCAATTTCTGCTTTAAACTTTAGTTACCATCCCTAAATGAATCACTGAGATGAAAAAAGTTGATTTTGGAGCATGATTTTTGAACAGGAGCTTCAATGGTTTTGTGGTGTTTGAGAAATTCCCTAAGCCCCGGACCGATCAATTTTGGTCAAATATAAAAATTTTTAAAGTGCCCTAATTTCTGCTTTAAAGTTTAGTTACCATCTCAAAATGAATCACTGAGATGAAAAAAGATGATTTCGGAGCATGATATGTGAACAGGAGCTTCAATGGTTTTGTGGAATATGAGAAATTCCCTAAGCCCCGCACCCATCGATTTTGGGCAAAAATAAAAAAATTAAAAGTGCCCCAATTTCTGCTTTAAACTTTAGTTACCATCCCAAAATGAATCACTGAGATGAAAAAAGTTGATTTCGGAGCATGATTTTTGAACAGGAGCTTCAACGGTTTTGTGGTGTATGAGAAATTCCCTAAGCCCTGGACCCATTGATTTTGGTCAAAAATAAAAAATTTAAAAGTGCCCCAATTTCTGCTTTAAACTTTAGTTACCATCTCAAAATGAATCACTAAGATGAAAAAAGTTGATTTCGGAGCATTATTTTTGAACAGGAGCTTCAATGGTTTTGTGGTGTATGAGAAATTCCCTAAGCCATAGACCCATCAATTTTGGTCAAAAATAAAAAAATTAAAAGTGCCCCAATTTCTGCTTTAAAGTTTATTTACCATCCCAAAATGAATCACTGAGATGAAAAAAGTTGATTTCGGAGCATGATTTTTGAACAGGAGCTTCAACGGTTTTGTGGTGTATGAGAAATTCCCTAAGCCACGGACCCATTGATTTTGGTCAAAAATAAAAAATTTAAAAGTGCCCCAATTTCTGCTTTAAACTTTAGTTACCATTTCAAAATGAATCACTGAGATGAAAAAAGATGATTTCGGAGCATGATATGTGAACAGGAGCTTCAATGGTTTTGTGGCATATGAGAAATTCCCTAAGACCCGAACCCATCGATTTTGGTCAAAAATAAAAAATTTAAAAGTGCCCCAATTTCTGCTTTAAACTTTAGTTACCATCTCAAAATGAATCACTGAGATGAAAAAAGTTGATTTCGGAGCATGATTTTTGAACAGGAGCTTCAACGGTTTTGTGGTGTATGAGAAATTCCCTAAGCCCCGGACCCATCGATTTTGGTCAAAAATAAAAAAAATTAAAAGTGCCCCAATTTCTGCTTTAAACTTTAGTTACCATCCCAAAATGAATCACTGAGATGAAAAAAGATGATTTCGGAGCATGATTTGTGAACAAGAGCTTCAATGGTTTTGTGGCATATGAGAAATTCCCTAAGCCCCAGACCGATCGATTTTGGTCAAAAATAAAAAAAAATAAAAGTGCCCCAATTTCTGCTTTAAACTTTAGTTACCGTTTCAAAATGAATCACTGAGATAAAAAAAAGATTATTTCGGAGCATGATTTGTGAACAGGAGCTTCAATGGTTTTGTGGCGTATGAGAAATTCCCTAAGCCCCGGACCCATCGATTTTGGGCAAAAATAAAAAATTTAAAAGTGCCCCAATTTCTGCTTTAAACTTTAGTTACCATCTCAAAATGAATCACTGAGATGTAAAAAGTTGATTTCGGAGCATTATTTTTGACAGGAGCTTCAATGGTATTGTGGTGTTTGAGAAATTCCCTAAGCCCCGCACCCATCGATTTTGGGCAAACATAAAAAATGTAAAAGTGCCCCAATTTCTGCTTTAAACTTTAGTTACCATCCCAAAATGAATCACTGAGATGATAAAAGTTAATTTTGGAGCATGATTTTTGAACAGGAGCTTGAACGGTTTTGTGGCATATGAGAAATTCCCTAAGCCATAGATCCATCGATTTTGGTCAAAAATAAAAAATGTAAAAGTGCCCCAATTTCTGCTTTAAACTTTAGTTACTATCCCAAAATGAATCACTGAGATGAAAAAAGTTGATTTCGGAGCATGATTTTTGAACAGGAGATTCAACGGTTTTGTGGTGTATGAGAAATTCCCTAAGCCCCAGACCCATCGATTTTGGTCAAAAATAAAAAATTTAAAAGTGCCCCAATTTCTGCTTTAAACTTTACTTACCATCCCAAAATGAATCACTGAGATAAAAAAAGTTGATTTCGGAGCATGATTTTTGAACAGGAGCTTCAATGGTTTTGTGGTGTTTGAGAAATTCCCTAAGCCCCGGACCGATCAATTTTGGTCAAATATAAAAAATTTAAAAGTGCCCCAATTTCTGCTTTAAAGTTTAGTTACCATCTCAAAATGAATCACTGAGATGAAAAAAGTTGATTTCGGAGCATGATTTGTGAACAGGAGCTTCAATGGTTTTGTGGCATATGAGAAATTCCCTAAGCCCCAGACCCATCGATTTTGGTCAAAAATAAAAAAATTAAAAGTGCCCCAATTTCTGCTTTAAAGTTTAGTTACCATCTCAAAATGAATCACTGAGATGAAAAAAGTTGATTTGGGAGCATGATTTTTGAACAGGAGCTTCAATGGTTTTGTGGCATATGAGAAATTCCCTAATCCATATACCCATTAATCTTGGTCAAAAATAAAAAAATTAAAAGTGCCCCAATTTCTGCTTTAAACTTTAGTTACCATCCCAAAATGAATCACTGAGATGAAAAAAGTTGATTTCGGAGCATGATTTTTGAACAGGATCTTCAACGGTTTTGTGGTGTATGAGAAATTCCCTAAGCCCCGGACCCATTGATTTTGGTCAAAAATAAAAAATTTAAAAGTGCCCCAATTTCTGCTTTAAACTTTAGTTACCATTTCAAAATGAATCACTGAGATGAAAAAAGATGATTTCGGAGCATGATATGTGAACAGGAGCTTCAATGGTTTTGTGGCGTATGAGAAATTCCCTAAGACCCGAACCCATCGATTTTGGTCAAAAATAAAAAATTTAAAAGTGCCCCAATTTCTGCTTTAAACTTTAGTTACCATCCCAAAATGAATCACTGAGATGAAAAAAGTTGATTTCGGAGCATGATTTTTGAACAGGAGCTTCAACGGTTTTGTGGTGTATGAGAAATTCCCTAAACCCTGGACCCATTGATTTTGGTCAAAAATAAAAAATTTAAAAGTGCCCCAATTTCTGCTTTAAACTTTAGTTACCATCTCAAAATGTATCACTAAGATGAAAAAAGTTGATTTCGGAGCATTATTTTTGAACAGGAGCTTCAATGGTTTTGTGGCATATGAGAAATTCACTAAGCCACGGACCCATCGATTTTGGTCAAAAATAAAAATTTTTGAAGTGCCCCAATTTCTACTTTAAACTTTAGTTACCATCCCAAAATGAATCACTCAGATAAAAAAGTTGATTTCGGAGCATGATTTTTGAACAGGAGCTTCAACGGTTTTGTGGCATATGAGAAATTCCCTAAGCCACGGACCCATCGATTTTGGTCAAAAATGAAAAATTAAAAGTGCCCCAATTTCTGCTTTAAACTTTACTTACCATCCCAAAATGAATCACTGAGATAAAAAAAAGTTGATTTCGGAGCATGATTTTTGAACAGGAGCTTCAATGGTTTTGTGGTGTTTGAGAAATTCCCTAAGCCCCGGACCGATCAATTTTGGTCAAATATAAAAAAAATTAAACTGCCCCAATTTCTGCTTTAAAGTTTATTTACCATCTCAAAATGAATCACTGAGATGAAAAAAGTTGATTTGGGAGCATGATTTTTGAACAGGAGCTTCAATGGTTTTGTGGCATATGAGAAATTCCCTAAGCCATAGACCCATTGATTTTGGTCAAAAATAAAAAATTAAAAGTGCCCCAATTTCTGCTTTAAACTTTAGTTACCATCCCAAAATGAATCACTGAGATGGAAAAAGTTGATTTCGGAGCATGATTTTTGAACAGGAGCTTCAACGGTTTTGTGGTGTATGAGAAATTCCCTAAGCCACGGACCCATTGATTTTGGTCAAAAATAAAAAATTTAAAAGTGCCCCAATTTCTGCTTTAAACTTTAGTTACCATTTCAAAATGAATCACTGAGATGAAAAAAGATGATTTCGGAGCATGATATGTGAACAGGAGCTTCAATGGTTTTGTGGTGTATGAGAAATTCCCTAAGACCCGAACCTATCGATTTTGGTCAAAAATAAAAAATTTAAAAGTGCCCCAATTTCTGCTTTAAACTTTAGTTACCATCTCAAAATGAATCACTGAGATGAAAAAAGTTGATTTCGGAGCATGATTTGTGAACAGGAGCTTCAATGGTTTTGTGGCATATGAGAAATTCCCTAATCCCCGGACCCATCGATTTTGGTCAAAAATAAAAAAAAATAAAAGTGCCCCAATTTCTGCTTTAAACTTTAGTTACCATCCCAAAATGAATCACTGAGATGAAAAAAGTTGATTTCGGAGCATGATTTTTGAACAGGAGCTTCAACGGTTTTGTGGTGTATGAGAAATTCCCTAAGCCCTGGACCCATTGATTTTGGTCAAAAATAAAAAATGTAAAAGTGCCCCAATTTCAGCTTTAAACTTTAGTTACCATTTCAAAATGAATCACTGAGAAAAAAAAAAGTTGATTTCGGAGCATGATTTGTGAACAGGAGCTTCAATGGTTTTGTGGCATATGAGAAATTCCCTAAACCACGGACCCATCGATTTTGGTCAAAAATAAAACATTTTTAAAGTGCCCCAATTTCTGCTTTAAACTTTAGTTACCATCCCAAAATGAATCACTGAGATAAAAAAAAGTTGATTTCGGAGCATGATTTTTGAACAGGAGCTTCAATGGTTTTGTGGTGTTTGAGAAATTCCCTAAGCCCCAGACCGATCGATTTTGGTCAAAAATAAAAAATTTAAAAGTGCCCCAATTTCTGCTTTAAAGTTTATTTACCATCTCAAAATGAATCACTGAGATGAAAAAAGTTGATTTCGGAGCATTATTTTTGAACAGGAGCTTCAATGGTTTTGTGGCATATGAGAAATTCCCTAAGCCCCGGACCCATCGATTTTGGTCAAAAATAAAATTTTTTGAAGTGCCCCAATTTCTACTTTAAACTTTAGTTACCATCCCAAAATGAATCACTCAGATAAAAAAGTTGATTTCGGAGCATGATTTTTGAACAGGAGCTTCAACGGTTTTGTGGCGTATGAGAAATTCCCTAAGCCACGGACCCATCGATTTTGGTCAAAAATGAAAAATTAAAAGTGCCCCAATTTCTGCTTTAAACTTTACTTACCATCCCAAAATGAATCACTGAGATAAAAAAAAGTTGATTTCGGAGCATGATTTTTGAACAGGAGCTTCAATGGTTTTGTGGTGTTTGAGAAATTCCCTAAGCCCCGGACCGATCAATTTTGGTCAAATATAAAAAAAATTAAAGTGCCCCAATTTCTGCTTTAAAGTTTAGTTACCATCTCAAAATGAATCACTGAGATGAAAAAAGTTGATTTGGGAGCATGATTTTTGAACAGGAGCTTCAATGGTTTTGTGGCATATGAGAAATTCCCTAAGCCATAGACCCATTGATTTTGGTCAAAAATAAAAAAATTAAAAGTGCCCCAATTTCTGCTTTAAACTTTAGTTACCATCCCAAAATGAATCACTGAGATGAAAAAAGTTGATTTCGGAGCATGATTTTTGAACAGGAGCTTCAACGGTTTTGTGGTGTATGAGAAATTCCCTAAGCCCTGGACCCATTGATTTTGGTCAAAAATAAAAAATGTAAAAGTGCCCCAATTTCTGCTTTAAACTTTAGTTACCATCTCAAAATGTATCACTAAGATGAAAAAAGTTGATTTCGGAGCATTATTTTTGAACAGGAGCTTCAATGGTTTTGTGGCATATGAGAAATTCACTAAGCCACGGACCCATCGATTTTGGTCAAAAATAAAAATTTTTGAAGTGCCCCAATTTCTACTTTAAACTTTAGTTACCATCCCAAAATGAATCACTCAGATAAAAAAGTTGATTTCGGAGCATGATTTTTGAACAGGAGCTTCAACGGTTTTGTGGCATATGAGAAATTCCCTAAGCCACGGACCCATCGATTTTGGTCAAAAATGAAAAATTAAAAGTGCCCCAATTTCTGCTTTAAACTTTACTTACCATCCCAAAATGAATCACTGAGATAAAAAAAAGTTGATTTCGGAGCATGATTTTTGAACAGGAGCTTCAATGGTTTTGTGGTGTTTGAGAAATTCCCTAAGCCCCGGACCGATCAATTTTGGTCAAATATAAAAAAAATTAAACTGCCCCAATTTCTGCTTTAAAGTTTAGTTACCATCTCAAAATGAATCACTGAGATGAAAAAAGTTGATTTGGGAGCATGATTTTTGAACAGGAGCTTCAATGGTTTTGTGGCATATGAGAAATTCCCTAAGCCATAGACCCATTGATTTTGGTCAAAAATAAAAAATTAAAAGTGCCCCAATTTCTGCTTTAAACTTTAGTTACCATCCCAAAATGAATCACTGAGATGGAAAAAGTTGATTTCGGAGCATGATTTTTGAACAGGAGCTTCAACGGTTTTGTGGTGTATGAGAAATTCCCTAAGCCACGGACCCATTGATTTTGGTCAAAAATAAAAAATTTAAAAGTGCCCCAATTTCTGCTTTAAACTTTAGTTACCATTTCAAAATGAATCACTGAGATGAAAAAAGATGATTTCGGAGCATGATATGTGAACAGGAGCTTCAATGGTTTTGTGGTGTATGAGAAATTCCCTAAGACCCGAACCTATCGATTTTGGTCAAAAATAAAAAATTTAAAAGTGCCCCAATTTCTGCTTTAAACTTTAGTTACCATCTCAAAATGAATCACTGAGATGAAAAAAGTTGATTTCGGAGCATGATTTGTGAACAGGAGCTTCAATGGTTTTGTGGCATATGAGAAATTCCCTAATCCCCGGACCCATCGATTTTGGTCAAAAATAAAAAAAATTAAAAGTGCCCCAATTTCTGCTTTAAACTTTAGTTACCATCCCAAAATGAATCACTGAGATGAAAAAAGTTGATTTCGGAGCATGATTTTTGAACAGGAGCTTCAACGGTTTTGTGGTGTATGAGAAATTCCCTAAGCCCTGGACCCATTGATTTTGGTCAAAAATAAAAAATGTAAAAGTGCCCCAATTTCAGCTTTAAACTTTAGTTACCATTTCAAAATGAATCACTGAGAAAAAAAAAAAGTTGATTTCGGAGCATGATTTGTGAACAGGAGCTTCAATGGTTTTGTGGCATATGAGAAATTCCCTAAACCACGGACCCATCGATTTTGGTCAAAAATAAAACATTTTTAAAGTGCCCCAATTTCTGCTTTAAACTTTAGATACCATCCCAAAATGAATCACTGAGATAAAAAAAAGTTGATTTCGGAGCATGATTTTTGAACAGGAGCTTCAATGGTTTTGTGGTGTTTGAGAAATTCCCTAAGCCCCAGACCGATCGATTTTGTTCAAAAATAAAAAATTTAAAAGTGCCCCAATTTCTGCTTTAAAGTTTATTTACCATCTCAAAATGAATCACTGAGATGAAAAAAGTTGATTTCGGAGCATTATTTTTGAACAGGAGCTTCAATGGTTTTGTGGCATATGAGAAATTCCCTAAGCCCCGGACCCATCGATTTTGGTCAAAAATAAAAATTTTTGAAGTGCCCCAATTTCTACTTTAAACTTTAGTTACCATCCCAAAATGAATCACTCAGATAAAAAAGTTGATTTCGGAGCATGATTTTTGAACAGGAGCTTCAACGGTTTTGTGGCGTATGAGAAATTCCCTAAGCCACGGACCCATCGATTTTTGTCAAAAATGAAAAATTAAAAGTGCCCCAATTTCTGCTTTAAACTTTACTTACCATCCCAAAATGAATCACTGAGATAAAAAAAAGTTGATTTCGGAGCATGATTTTTGAACAGGAGCTTCAATGGTTTTGTGGTGTTTGAGAAATTCCCTAAGCCCCGGACCGATCAATTTTGGTCAAATATAAAAAAAATTAAAGTGCCCCAATTTCTGCTTTAAAGTTTAGTTACCATCTCAAAATGAATCACTGAGATGAAAAAAGTTGATTTGGGAGCATGATTTTTGAACAGGAGCTTCAATGGTTTTGTGGCATATGAGAAATTCCCTAAGCCATAGACCCATTGATTTTGGTCAAAAATAAAAAAATTAAAAGTGCCCCAATTTCTGCTTTAAACTTTAGTTACCATCCCAAAATGAATCACTGAGATGAAAAAAGTTGATTTCGGAGCATGATTTTTGAACAGGAGCTTCAACGGTTTTGTGGTGTATGAGAAATTCCCTAAGCCACGGACCCATTGATTTTGGTCAAAAATAAAAAATTTAAAAGTGCCCCAATTTCTGCTTTAAACTTTAGTTACCATTTCAAAATGAATCACTGAGATGAAAAAAGATGATTTCGGAGCATGATATGTGAACAGGAGCTTCAATGGTTTTGTGGTGTATGAGAAATTCCCTAAGACCCGAACCTATCGATTTTGGTCAAAAATAAAAAATTTAAAAGTGCCCCAATTTCTGCTTTAAACTTTAGTTACCATCTCAAAATGAATCACTGAGATGAAAAAAGTTGATTTCGGAGCATGATTTGTGAACAGGAGCTTCAATGGTTTTGTGGCATATGAGAAATTCCCTAATCCCCGGACCCATCGATTTTGGTCAAAAATAAAAAAAATTAAAAGTGCCCCAATTTCTGCTTTAAACTTTAGTTACCATCCCAAAATGAATCACTGAGATGAAAAAAGTTGATTTCGGAGCATGATTTTTGAACAGGAGCTTCAACGGTTTTGTGGTGTATGAGAAATTCCCTAAGCCCTGGACCCATTGATTTTGGTCAAAAATAAAAAATGTAAAAGTGCCCCAATTTCAGCTTTAAACTTTAGTTACCATTTCAAAATGAATCACTGAGATGAAAAAAGATGATTTCGGAGCATGATATGTGAACAGGAGCTTCAATGGTTTTGTGGTGTATGAGAAATTCCCTAAGACCCGAACCTATCGATTTTGGTCAAAAATAAAAAATTTAAAAGTGCCCCAATTTCTGCTTTAAACTTTAGTTACCATCCCAAAATGAATCACTGAGATAAAAAAAAGTTGATTTCGGAGCATGATTTTTGAACAGGAGCTTCAATGGTTTTGTGGTGTTTGAGAAATTCCCTAAGCCCCAGACCGATCGATTTTGGTCAAAAATAAAAAATGTAAAAGTGCCCCAATTTCTGCTTTAAAGTTTATTTACCATCTCAAAATGAATCACTGAGATGAAAAAAGTTGATTTCGGAGCATTATTTTTGAACAGGAGCTTCAACGGTTTTGTGGTGTATGAGAAATTCCCTAAGCCCCGGACCCATTGATTTTGGTCAAAAATAAAAAATTTAAAAGTGCCCCAATTTCTGCTTTAAACTTTAGTTACCATTTCAAAATGAATCACTGAGATGAAAAAAGATGATTTCGGAGCATGATATGTGAACAGGAGCTTCAATGGTTTTGTGGCATATGAGAAATTCCCTAAGACCCGAACCCATCGATTTTGGTCAAAAATAAAAAATTTAAAAGTGCCCCAATTTCTGCTTTAAACTTTAGTTACCATCTCAAAATGAATCACTGAGATGAAAAAACTTGATTTCGGAGCATGATTTGTGAACAGGAGCTTCAATGGTTTTGTGGCATATGAGAAATTCCCTAAGCCCCGCACCCATCGATTTTGGGCAAAAATAAAAAAAATTAAAAGTGCCCCAATTTCTGCTTTAAACTTTAGTTACCATCTCAAAATGAATCACTAAGATGAAAAAAGTTGATTTCGGAGCATTATTTTTGAACAGGAGCTTCAATGGTTTTGTGGCATATGAGAAATTCCCTAAGCCCCGGACCCATCGATTTTGGTCAAAAATAAAAATTTTTGAAGTGCCCCAATTTCTACTTTAAACTTTAGTTACCATCCCAAAATGAATCACTCAGATAAAAAAGTTGATTTCGGAGCATGATTTTTGAACAGGAGCTTCAACGGTTTTGTGGCGTATGAGAAATTCCCTAAGCCACGGACCCATCGATTTTGGTCAAAAATGAAAAATTTTAAAGTGCCCCAATTTCTGCTTTAAACTTTAGTTACCATCCCTAAATGAATCACTGAGATGAAAAAAGTTGATTTTGGAGCATGATTTTTGAACAGGAGCTTCAATGGTTTTGTGGTGTTTGAGAAATTCCCTAAGCCCCGGACCGATCAATTTTGGTCAAATATAAAAATTTTTAAAGTGCCCTAATTTCTGCTTTAAAGTTTAGTTACCATCTCAAAATGAATCACTGAGATGAAAAAAGTTGATTTGGGAGCATGATTTTTGAACAGGAGCTTCAATGGTTTTGTGGCATATGAGAAATTCCCTAAGCCATAGACCCATCGATTTTGGTCAAAAATAAAAAATTTAAAAGTGCCCCAATTTCTGCTTTAAACTTTAGTTACCATCCCAAAATGAATCACTGAGATGAAAAAAGTTGATTTCGGAGCATGATTTTTGAACAGGAGCTTCAACGGTTTTGTGGTGTATGAGAAATTCCCTAAGCCCCGGACCCATCGATTTTGGTCAAAAATTAAAAAAATTAAAAGTGCCCCAATTTCTGCTTTAAACTTTAGTTACCGTTTCAAAATGAATCACTGAGATAAAAAAAGATGATTTCGGAGCATGATTTTTGAACAGGAGCTTCAATGGTTTTGTGGCATATGAGAAATTCCCTAAGCCATAGACCCATCGATTTTTGTCAAAAATAAAAAAAAATTAAAAGTGCCCCAATTTCTGCTTTAAACTTTAGTTACCATCCCAAAATGAATCACTGAGATGAAAAAAGTTGATTTCGGAGCATGATTTTTGAACAGGAGCTTCAACGGTTTTGTGGTGTATGAGAAATTCCCTAAGCCCCGGACCCATCGATTTTGGTCAAAAATTAAAAAAATTAAAAGTGCCCCAATTTCTGCTTTAAACTTTAGTTACCGTTTCAAAATGAATCACTGAGATGAAAAAAGATGATTTCGGAGCATGATTTGTGAACAAGAGCTTCAATGGTTTTGTGGCATATGAGAAATTCCCTAAGCCCCAGACCGATCGATTTTGGTCAAAAATAAAAAAAAATAAAAGTGCCCCAATTTCTGCTTTAAACTTTAGTTACCGTTTCAAAATGAATCACTGAGATAAAAAAAAAGATGATTTCGGAGCATGATTTTTGAACAGGAGCTTCAATGGTTTTGTGGCGTATGAGAAATTCCCTAAGCCCCGGACCCATCGATTTTGGGCAAAAATAAAAAATTTAAAAGTGCCCCAATTTCTGCTTTAAAGTTTAGTTACCATCCCAAAATGAATCACTGAGATGTAAAAAGTTGATTTCGGAGCATTACTTTTGAACAGGAGCTTCAATGGTATTGTGGTGTTTGAGAAATTCCCTAAGCCCCGCACCCATCGATTTTGGGCAAACATAAAAAATGTAAAAGTGCCACAATTTCTGCTTTAAACTTTAGTTACCATCCCAAAATGAATCACTGAGATGATAAAAGTTAATTTTGGAGCATGATTTTTGAACAGGAGCTTGAACGGTTTTGTGGCATATGAGAAATTCCCTAAGCCATAGACTCATTGATTTTGGTCAAAAATAAGAAAAATTAAAAGTGCCCCAATTTCTGCTTTATACTTTAGTTACCGTTTCAAAATGAATCACTGAGATAAAAAAAGATGATTTCAGAGCATGATTTGTGAACAGGAGCTTCAATGGTTTTGTGGCGTATGAGAAATTCCCTAAGACCCGAACCCATCGATTTTGGTCAAAAATAAAAAAATTAAAAGTGCCCCAATTTCTGCTTTAAACTTTAGTTACCATCTCAAAATGAATCACTGAGATGTAAAAAGTTGATTTCGGAGCATGATTTTTGAACAGGAGCTTCAATGGTTTTGTGGTGTTTGAGAAATTCCCTAGGCCCCAGACCAATCGATTTTGGTCAAAAATAAAAAATTTAAAAGTGCCCCAATTTCTGCTTTAAAGTTTATTTACCATCTCAAAATGAATCAGAGATGAAAAAAGTTGATTTGGGAGCATGATTTTTGAACAGGAGCTTCAATGGTTTTGTGGCATATGAGAAATTCCCTAAGCCATAGACCCATCGATTTTGGTCAAAAATAAAAAAATTAAAAGTGCCCCAATTTCTGCTTTAAAGTTTATTTACCATCCCAAAATGAATCACTGAGATGAAAAAAGTTGATTTCGGAGCATGATTTTTGAACAGGAGCTTCAACGGTTTTGTGGTGTATGAGAAATTCCCTAAGCCCCGGACCCATTGATTTTGGTCAAAAATAAAAAATTTAAAAGTGCCCCAATTTCTGCTTTAAACTTTAGTTACCATTTCAAAATGAATCACTGAGATGAAAAAAGATGATTTCGGAGCATGATATGTGAACAGGAGCTTCAATGGTTTTGTGGCATATGAGAAATTCCCTAAGACCCGAACCCATCGATTTTGGTCAAAAATAAAAAATTTAAAAGTGCCCCAATTTCTGCTTTAAACTTTAGTTACCATCTCAAAATGAATCACTGAGATGAAAAAACTTGATTTCGGAGCATGATTTGTGAACAGGAGCTTCAATGGTTTTGTGGCATATGAGAAATTCCCTAAGCCCCGCACCCATCGATTTTGGGCAAAAATAAAAAAAATTAAAAGTGCCCCAATTTCTGCTTTAAACTTTAGTTACCATCTCAAAATGAATCACTAAGATGAAAAAAGTTGATTTCGGAGCATTATTTTTGAACAGGAGCTTCAATGGTTTTGTGGCATATGAGAAATTCCCTAAGCCCCGGACCCATCGATTTTGGTCAAAAATAAAAATTTTTGAAGTGCCCCAATTTCTACTTTAAACTTTAGTTACCATCCCAAAATGAATCACTCAGATAAAAAAGTTGATTTCGGAGCATGATTTTTGAACAGGAGCTTCAACGGTTTTGTGGCGTATGAGAAATTCCCTAAGCCACGGACCCATCGATTTTGGTCAAAAATGAAAAATTTTAAAGTGCCCCAATTTCTGCTTTAAACTTTAGTTACCATCCCTAAATGAATCACTGAGATGAAAAAAGTTGATTTTGGAGCATGATTTTTGAACAGGAGCTTCAATGGTTTTGTGGTGTTTGAGAAATTCCCTAAGCCCCGGACCGATCAATTTTGGTCAAATATAAAAATTTTTAAAGTGCCCTAATTTCTGCTTTAAAGTTTAGTTACCATCTCAAAATGAATCACTGAGATGAAAAAAGTTGATTTGGGAGCATGATTTTTGAACAGGAGCTTCAATGGTTTTGTGGCATATGAGAAATTCCCTAAGCCATAGACCCATCGATTTTGGTCAAAAATAAAAAAATTAAAAGTGCCCCAATTTCTGCTTTAAACTTTAGTTACCATCCCAAAATGAATCACTGAGATGAAAAAAGTTGATTTCGGAGCATGATTTTTGAACAGGAGCTTCAACGGTTTTGTGGTGTATGAGAAATTCCCTAAGCCCCGGACCCATCGATTTTGGTCAAAAATTAAAAAAATTAAAAGTGCCCCAATTTCTGCTTTAAACTTTAGTTACCGTTTCAAAATGAATCACTGAGATAAAAAAAGATGATTTCGGAGCATGATTTTTGAACAGGAGCTTCAATGGTTTTGTGGCATATGAGAAATTCCCTAAGCCATAGACCCATCGATTTTTGTCAAAAATAAAAAAAATTAAAAGTGCCCCAATTTCTGCTTTAAACTTTAGTTACCATCCCAAAATGAATCACTGAGATGAAAAAAGATGATTTCGGAGCATGATTTGTGAACAAGAGCTTCAATGGTTTTGTGGCATATGAGAAATTCCCTAAGCCCCAGACCGATCGATTTTGGTCAAAAATAAAAAAAAATAAAAGTGCCCCAATTTCTGCTTTAAACTTTAGTTACCGTTTCAAAATGAATCACTGAGATAAAAAAAAAAGATGATTTCGGAGCATGATTTGTGAACAGGAGCTTCAATGGTTTTGTGGCGTATGAGAAATTCCCTAAGCCCCGGACCCATCGATTTTGGGCAAAAATAAAAAATTTAAAAGTGCCCCAATTTCTGCTTTAAACTTTAGTTACCATCCCAAAATGAATCACTGAGATGTAAAAAGTTGATTTCGGAGCATTACTTTTGAACAGGAGCTTCAATGGTATTGTGGTGTTTGAGAAATTCCCTAAGCCCCGCACCCATCGATTTTGGGCAAACATAAAAAATGTAAAAGTGCCACAATTTCTGCTTTAAACTTTAGTTACCATCCCAAAATGAATCACTGAGATGATAAAAGTTAATTTTGGAGCATGATTTTTGAACAGGAGCTTGAACGGTTTTGTGGCATATGAGAAATTCCCTAAGCCATAGACTCATTGATTTTGGTCAAAAATAAGAAAAATTAAAAGTGCCCCAATTTCTGCTTTATACTTTAGTTACCGTTTCAAAATGAATCACTGAGATAAAAAAAGATGATTTCAGAGCATGATTTGTGAACAGGAGCTTCAATGGTTTTGTGGCGTATGAGAAATTCCCTAAGACCCGAACCCATCGATTTTGGTCAAAAATAAAAAAATTAAAAGTGCCCCAATTTCTGCTTTAAACTTTAGTTACCATCTCAAAATGAATCACTGAGATGTAAAAAGTTGATTTCGGAGCATGATTTTTGAACAGGAGCTTCAATGGTTTTGTGGTGTTTGAGAAATTCCCTAGGCCCCAGACCAATCGATTTTGGTCAAAAATAAAAAATTTAAAAGTGCCCCAATTTCTGCTTTAAAGTTTATTTACCATCTCAAAATGAATCACTGAGATGAAAAAAGTTGATTTGGGAGCATGATTTTTGAACAGGAGCTTCAATGGTTTTGTGGAATATGAGAAATTCCCTAAGCCATAGACCCATCGATTTTGGTCAAAAATAAAAAAATGAAAAGTGCCCCAATTTCTGCTTTAAAGTTTATTTACCATCCCAAAATGAATCACTGAGATGAAAAAAGTTGATTTGGGAGCATGATTTTTGAACAGGAGCTTCAATGGTTTTGTGGCATATGAGAAATTCCCTAAGCCATAGACCCATCGATTTTGGTCAAAAATAAAAAAATTAAAAGTGCCCCAATTTCTGCTTTAAACTTTAGTTACCATCTCAAAATGAATCACTGAGATGTAAAAAGTTGATTTCGGAGCATGATTTTTGAACAGGAGCTTCAATGGTTTTGTGGTGTTTGAGAAATTCCCTAAGACCCGAACCCATTGATTTTGGTCAAAAATAAAAAATTTAAAAGTGCCCCAATTTCTGCTTTAAACTTTAGTTACCATTTCAAAATGAATCACTGAGATGAAAAAAGATGATTTCGGAGCATGATATGTGAACAGGAGCTTCAATGGTTTTGTGGCATATGAGAAATTCCCTAAGACCCGAACCCATCGATTTTGGTCAAAAATAAAAAATTTAAAAGTGCCCCAATTTCTGCTTTAAACTTTAGTTACCATCTCAAAATGAATCACTGAGATGAAAAAACTTGATTTCGGAGCATGATTTGTGAACAGGAGCTTCAATGGTTTTGTGGCATATGAGAAATTCCCTAAGCCCCGCACCCATCGATTTTGGGCAAAAAATAAAAAAAAATAAAAGTGCCCCAATTTCTGCTTTAAACTTTAGTTACCATCCCAAAATGAATCACTGAGATGAAAAAAGTTGATTTCGGAGCATGATTTTTGAACAGGAGCTTCAACGGTTTTGTGGTGTATGAGAAATTCCCTAAGCCCTGGACACATTGATTTTGATCAAAAATAAAAAATTTAAAAGTGCCCCAATTTCTGCTTTAAACTTTAGTTACCATCTCAAAATGAATCACTAAGATGAAAAAAGTTGATTTCGGAGCATTATTTTTGAACAGGAGCTTCAATGGTTTTGTGGCATATGAGAAATTCCCTAAGCCCTGGACCCATCGATTTTGGTCAAAAATAAAAAAAATTTAAGTGCCCCAATTTCTACTTTAAACTTTAGTTACCATCCCAAAATGAATCACTCAGATAAAAAAGTTGATTTCGGAGCATGATTTTTGAACAGGAGCTTCAACGGTTTTGTGGCGTATGAGAAATTCCCTAAGCCACGGACCCATCGATTTTGGTCAAAAATGAAAAATTTTAAAGTGCCCCAATTTCTGCTTTAAACTTTAGTTACCATCCCTAAATGAATCACTGAGATGAAAAAAGATGATTTCGGAGCATGATTTGTGAACAAGAGCTTCAATGGTTTTGTGGCATATGAGAAATTCCCTAAGCCCCAGACCGATCGATTTTGGTCAAAAATAAAAAAAAATAAAAGTGCCCCAATTTCTGCTTTAAACTTTAGTTACCGTTTCAAAATGAATCACTGAGATAAAAAAAAAGATGATTTCGGAGCATGATTTGTGAACAGGAGCTTCAATGGTTTTGTGGCGTATGAGAAATTCCCTAAGCCCCGGACCCATCGATTTTGGGCAAAAATAAAAAATTTAAAAGTGCCCCAATTTCTGCTTTAAACTTTAGTTACCATCTCAAAATGAATCACTGAGATGTAAAAAGTTGATTTCGGAGCATTATTTTTGAACAGGAGCTTCAATGGTATTGTGGTGTTTGAGAAATTCCCTAAGCCCCGCACCCATCGATTTTGGGCAAACATAAAAAATGTAAAAGTGCCCCAATTTCTGCTTTAAACTTTAGTTACCATCCCAAAATGAATCACTGAGATGAAAAAAGTTGATTTCGGAGCATGATTTTTGAACAGGAGCTTCAACGGTTTTGTGGCGTATGAGAAATTCCCTAAGCCACGGACCCATCGATTTTGGTCAAAAATGAAAAATTTTAAAGTGCCCCAATTTCTGCTTTAAACTTTAGTTACCATCCCTAAATGAATCACTGAGATGAAAAAAGATGATTTCGGAGCATGATTTGTGAACAAGAGCTTCAATGGTTTTGTGGCATATGAGAAATTCCCTAAGCCCCAGACCGATCGATTTTGGTCAAAAATAAAAAAAAATAAAAGTGCCCCAATTTCTGCTTTAAACTTTAGTTACCGTTTCAAAATGAATCACTGAGATAAAAAAAAAGATGATTTCGGAGCATGATTTGTGAACAGGAGCTTCAATGGTTTTGTGGCGTATGAGAAATTCCCTAAGCCCCGGACCCATCGATTTTGGGCAAAAATAAAAAATTTAAAAGTGCCCCAATTTCTGCTTTAAACTTTAGTTACTATCTCAAAATGAATCACTGAGATGTAAAAAGTTGATTTCGGAGCATTATTTTTGAACAGGAGCTTCAATGGTATTGTGGTGTTTGAGAAATTCCCTAAGCCCCGCACCCATCGATTTTGGGCAAACATAAAAAATGTAAAAGTGCCCCAATTTCTGCTTTAAACTTTAGTTACCATCCCAAAATGAATCACTGAGATGAAAAAAGTTGATTTCGGAGCATGATTTTTGAACAGGAGCTTCAACGGTTTTGTGGTGTATGAGAAATTCCCTAAGCCCCAGACCCATCGATTTTGGTCAAAAAATTTTTTTTAAAAGTGCCCCAATTTCTGCTTTAAACTTTACTTACCATCCCAAAATGAATCACTGAGATAAAAAAAGTTGATTTCGGAGCATGATTTTTGAACAGGAGCTTCAATGGTTTTGTGGTGTTTGAGAAATTCCCTAAGCCCCGGACCGATCAATTTTGGTCAAATATAAAAAATTTAAAAGTGCCCCAATTTCTGCTTTAAAGTTTAGTTACCATCTCAAAATGAATCACTGAGATGAAAAAAGTTGATTTCGGAGCATGATTTGTGAACAGGAGCTTCAATGGTTTTGTGGCATATGAGAAATTCCCTAAGCCCCAGACCCATCGATTTTGGTCAAAAATAAAAAATTTAAAAGTGCCCCAATTTCTGCTTTAAAGTTTAGTTACCATCTCAAAATGAATCACTGAGATGAAAAAAGTTGATTTGGGAGCATGATTTTTGAACAGGAGCTTCAATGGTTTTGTGGCATATGAGAAATTCCCTAAGCCATAGACCCATTGATTTTGGTCAAAAATAAAAAAATTAAAAGTGCCCCAATTTCTGCTTTAAACTTTAGTTACCATCCCAAAATGAATCACTAAGATGAAAAAAGTTGATTTCGGAGCATGATTTTTGAACAGGAGCTTCAACGGTTTTGTGGTGTATGAGAAATTCCCTAAGCCCCGGACCCATTGATTTTGGTCAAAAATAAAAAATTTAAAAGTGCCCCAATTTCTGCTTTAAACTTTACTTACCATCCCAAAATGAATCACTGAGATAAAAAAAAGTTGATTTCGGAGCATGATTTTTGAACAGGAGCTTCAATGGTTTTGTGGTGTTTGAGAAATTTCCTAAGCCCCGGACCGATCAATTTTGGTCAAATATAAAAAAATTTAAAGTGCCCCAATTTCTGCTTTAAAGTTTAGTTACCATCTCAAAATGAATCACTGAGATGAAAAAAGATGATTTCGGAGCATGATATGTGAACAGGAGCTTCAATGGTTTTGTGGCATATGAGAAATTCCCTAAGCCATAAACCCATTGATTTTGGTCAAAAATAAAAAAATTAAAAGTGCCCCAATTTCTGCTTTAAACTTTAGTTACCATCCCAAAATGAATCACTGAGATGAAAAAAGTTGATTTCGGAGCATGATTTTTGAACAGGAGCTTCAACGGTTTTGTGGTGTATGAGAAATTCCGTAAGCCACGGACCCATTGATTTTGGTCAAAAAATAAAAAATTTAAAAGTGCCCCAATTTCTGCTTTAAACTTTAGTTACCATTTCAAAATGAATCACTGAGATGAAAAAAGATGATTTCGGAGCATGATATGTGAACAGGAGCTTCAATGGTTTTGTGGTGTATGAGAAATTCCCTAAGCCCCGCACCCATCGATTTTGGGCAAACATAAAAAATGTAAAAGTGCCCCAATTTCTGCTTTAAACTTTAGTTACCGTTTCAAAATGAATCACTGAGATAAAAAAAAATATGATTTCGGAGCATGATTTGTGAACAGGAGCTTCAATGGTTTTGTGGCGTATGAGAAATTCCCTAAGCCCCGGACCCATCGATTTTGGGCAAAAATAAAAAATTTAAAAGTGCCCCAATTTCTGCTTTAAACTTTAGTCACCATCTCAAAATGAATCACTGAGATGTAAAAAGTTGATTTCGGAGCATTATTTTTGAACAGGAGCTTCAATGGTATTGTGGTGTTTGAGAAATTCCCTAAGCCCCGCACCCATCGATTTTGGGCAAACATAAAAAATGTAAAAGTGCCCCAATTTCTGCTTTAAACTTTAGTTACCATCCCAAAATGAATCACTGAGATGATAAAAGTTAATTTTGGAGCATGATTTTTGAACAGGAGCTTGAACGGTTTTGTGGCATATGAGAAATTCCCTAAGCCATAGATCCATCGATTTTGGTCAAAAATAAAAAATTTAAAAGTGCCCCAATTTCTGCTTTAAACTTTAGTTACCATCCCAAAATGAATCACTGAGATGAAAAAAGTTGATTTCGGAGCATGATTTTTGAACAGGAGCTTCAACGGTTTTGTGGTGTATGAGAAATTCCCTAAGCCCCAGACCCATCGATTTTGGTCAAATTTTTTTTTTTAAAAGTGCCCCAATTTCTGCTTTCAACTTTACTTACCATCCCAAAATGAATCACTGAGATAAAAAAAAGTTGATTTCGGAGCATGATTTTTGAACAGGAGCTTCAATGGTTTTGTGGTGTTTGAGAAATTCCCTAAGCCCCGGACCGATCAATTTTGGTCAAATATAAAAAAATTAAAAGTGCCCCAATTTCTGCTTTAAACTTTAGTTACCGTTTCAAAATGAATCACTGAGATAAAAAAAGATGATTTCGGAGCATGATTTTTGAACAGGAGCTTCAATGGTTTTGTGGCATATGAGAAATTCCCTAAGCCATAGACCCATCGATTTTTGAAAAAATAAAAAAAATTAAAAGTGCCCCAAATTCTGCTTTAAACTTTAGTTACCATCCCAAAATGAATCACTGAGATGAAAAAAGATGATTTCGGAGCATGATTTGTGAACAAGAGCTTCAATGGTTTTGTGGCATATGAGAAATTCCCTAAGCCCCAGACCGATCGATTTTGGTCAAAAATAAAAAAAAATAAAAGTGCCCCAATTTCTGCTTTAAACTTTAGTTACCGTTTCAAAATGAATCACTGAGATAAAAAAAAAGATGATTTCGGAGCATGATTTGTGAACAGGAGCTTCAATGGTTTTGTGGCGTATGAGAAATTCCCTAAGCCCCGGACCCATCGATTTTGGGCAAAAATAAAAAATTTAAAAGTGCCCCAATTTCTGCTTTAAACTTTAGTTACCATCTCAAAATGAATCACTGAGATGTAAAAAGTTGATTTCGGAGCATTATTTTTGAACAGGAGCTTCAATGGTATTGTGGTGTTTGAGAAATTCCCTAAGCCCCGCACCCATCGATTTTGGGCAAACATAAAAAATGTAAAAGTGCCCCAATTTCTGCTTTAAACTTTAGTTACCATCCCAAAATGAATCACTGAGATGAAAAAAGTTGATTTCGGAGCATGATTTTTGAACAGGAGCTTCAACGGTTTTGTGGTGTATGAGAAATTCCCTAAGCCCCAGACCCATCGATTTTGGTCAAAAATTTTTTTTTAAAAGTGCCCCAATTTCTGCTTTAAACTTTACTTACCATCCCAAAATGAATCACTGAGATAAAAAAAGTTGATTTCGGAGCATGATTTTTGAACAGGAGCTTCAATGGTTTTGTGGTGTTTGAGAAATTCCCTAAGCCCCGGACCGATCAATTTTGGTCAAATATAAAAAATTTAAAAGTGCCCCAATTTCTGCTTTAAAGTTTAGTTACCATCTCAAAATGAATCACTGAGATGAAAAAAGTTGATTTCGGAGCATGATTTGTGAACAGGAGCTTCAATGGTTTTGTGGCATATGAGAAATTCCCTAAGCCCCAGACCCATCGATTTTGGTCAAAAATAAAAAATTTAAAAGTGCCCCAATTTCTGCTTTAAAGTTTAGTTACCATCTCAAAATGAATCACTGAGATGAAAAAAGTTGATTTGGGAGCATGATTTTTGAACAGGAGCTTCAATGGTTTTGTGGCATATGAGAAATTCCCTAAGCCCCGGACCCATTGATTTTGGTCAAAAATAAAAAATTTAAAAGTGCCCCAATTTCTGCTTTAAACTTTAGTTACCATTTCAAAATGAATCACTGAGATGAAAAAAGATGATTTCGGAGGATGATATGTGAACAGGAGCTTCAAAGGTTTTGTGGCATATGAGAAATTCCCTAAGCCATAGACCCATCGATTTTGGTCAAAAATAAAAAATTTTGAAGTGCCCCAATTTCTACTTTAAACTTTAGTTACCATCCCAAAATGAATCACTCAGATAAAAAAGTTGATTTCGGAGCATGATTTTTGAACAGGAGCTTCAACGGTTTTGTGGCGTATGAGAAATTCCCTAAGCCACGGACCCATCGATTTTGGTCAAAAATGAAAAATTAAAAGTGCCCCAATTTCTGCTTTAAACTTTACTTACCATCCCAAAATGAATCACTGAGATAAAAAAAAGTTGATTTCGGAGCATGATTTTTGAACAGGAGCTTCAATGGTTTTGTGGTGTTTGAGAAATTTCCTAAGCCCCGGACCGATCAATTTTGGTCAAATATAAAAAAATTTAAAGTGCCCCAATTTCTGCTTTAAAGTTTAGTTACCATCTCAAAATGAATCACTGAGATGAAAAAAGATGATTTCGGAGCATGATATGTGAACAGGAGCTTCAATGGTTTTGTGGCATATGAGAAATTCCCTAAGCCATAAACCCATTGATTTTGGTCAAAAAATAAAAAATTTAAAAGTGCCCCAATTTCTGCTTTAAACTTTAGTTACCATTTCAAAATGAATCACTGAGATGAAAAAAGATGATTTCGGAGCATGATATGTGAACAGGAGCTTCAATGGTTTTGTGGTGTATGAGAAATTCCCTAAGACCCGAACCTATCGATTTTGGTCAAAAATAAAAAATTTAAAAGTGCCCCAATTTCTGCTTTAAACTTTAGTTACCATCTCAAAATGAATCACTGAGATGAAAAAAGTTGATTTCGGAGCATGATTTGTGAACAGGAGCTTCAATGGTTTTGTGGCGTATGAGAAATTCACTAATCCCCGGACCCATCGATTTTGGTCAAAAATTAAAAAAATTAAAAGTGCCCCAATTTCTGCTTTAAACTTTAGTTACCATCCCAAAATGAATCACTGAGATGAAAAAAGTTGATTTCGGAGCATGATTTTTGAACAGGAGCTTCAACGGTTATGTGGTGTATGAGAAATTCCCTAAGCCCTGGACCCATTGATTTTGGTCAAAAATAAAAAATGTAAAAGTGCCCCAATTTCAGCTTTAAACTTTAGTTACCATTTCAAAATGAATCACTGAGATAAAAAAAAAGATGATTTCGGAGCATGATTTGTGAACAGGAGCTTCAATGGTTTTGTGGCATATGAGAAATTCCCTAAACCACGGACCCATCGATTTTGGTCAAAAATAAAACATTTTTAAAGTGCCCCAATTTCTGCTTTAAACTTTAGTTACCATCCCAAAATGAATCACTGAGATAAAAAAAAGTTGATTTCGGAGCATGATTTTTGAACAGGAGCTTCAATGGTTTTGTGGTGTTTGAGAAATTCCCTAAGCCCCAGACCGATCGATTTTGGTCAAAAATAAAAAATTTAAAAGTGCCCCAATTTCTGCTTTAAAGTTTATTTACCATCTCAAAATGAATCACTGAGATGAAAAAAGTTGATTTCGGAGCATTATTTTTGAACAGGAGCTTCAATGGTTTTGTGGTGTATGAGAAATTCCCTAAGCCATAGACCCATCGATTTTGGTCAAAAATAAAAAAATTAAAAGTGCCCCAATTTCTGCTTTAAAGTTTATTTACCATCCCAAAATGAATCACTGAGATGAAAAAAGTTGATTTCGGAGCATGATTTTTGAACAGGAGCTTCAACGGTTTTGTGGTGTATGAGAAATTCCCTAAGCCACGGACCCATTGATTTTGGTCAAAAATAAAAAATTTAAAAGTGCCCCAATTTCTGCTTTAAACTTTAGTTACCATTTCAAAATGAATCACTGAGATGAAAAAAGATGATTTCGGAGCATGATATGTGAACAGGAGCTTCAATGGTTTTGTGGCATATGAGAAATTCCCTAAGACCCGAACCCATCGATTTTGGTCAAAAATAAAAAATTTAAAAGTGCCCCAATTTCTGCTTTAAACTTTAGTTACCATCTCAAAATGAATCACTGAGATGAAAAAACTTGATTTCGGAGCATGATTTGTGAACAGGAGCTTCAATGGTTTTGTGGCATATGAGAAATTCCCTAAGCCCCGCACCCATCGATTTTGGGCAAAAATAAAAAAATTAAAAGTGCCCCAATTTCTGCTTTAAACTTTAGTTACCATCCCAAAATGAATCACTGAGATGAAAAAAGTTGATTTCGGAGCATGATTTTTGAACAGGAGCTTCAACGGTTTTGTGGTGTATGAGAAATTCCCTAAGCCCTGGACCCATTGATTTTGGTCAAAAATAAAAAATTTAAAAGTGCCCCAATTTCTGCTTTAAACTTTAGTTACCATCTCAAAATGAATCACTAAGATGAAAAAAGTTGATTTCGGAGCATTATTTTTGAACAGGAGCTTCAATGGTTTTGTGGCATATGAGAAATTCCCTAAGCCATAGACCCATCGATTTTGGTCAAAAATAAAAAAATTAAAAGTGCCCCAATTTCTGCTTTAAACTTTAGTTACCATCCCAAAATGAATCACTGAGATGAAAAAAGTTGATTTCGGAGCATGATTTTTGAACAGGAGCTTCAACGGTTTTGTGGTGTATGAGAAATTCCCTAAGCCCCGGACCCATCGATTTTGGTCAAAAATAAAAAAAATTAAAAGTGCCCCAATTTCTGCTTTAAACTTTAGTTACCATCCCAAAATGAATCACTGAGATGAAAAAAGATGATTTCGGAGCATGATTTGTGAACAAGAGCTTCAATGGTTTTGTGGCATATGAGAAATTCCCTAAGCCCCAGACCGATCGATTTTGGTCAAAAATAAAAAAAAAATAAAAGTGCCCCAATTTCTGCTTTAAACTTTAGTTACCGTTTCAAAATGAATCACTGAGATAAAAAAAAGATTATTTCGGAGCATGATTTGTGAACAGGAGCTTCAATGGTTTTGTGGCGTATGAGAAATTCCCTAAGCCCCAGACCGATCGATTTTGGTCAAAAATAAAAAAAAATAAAAGTGCCCCAATTTCTGCTTTAAACTTTAGTTACCATCTCAAAATGAATCACTGAGATGTAAAAAGTTAATTTTGGAGCATGATTTTTGAACAGGAGCTTGAACGGTTTTGTGGCATATGAGAAATTCCCTAAGCCATAGATCCATCGATTTTGGTCAAAAATAAAAAATGTAAAAGTGCCCCAATTTCTGCTTTAAACTTTAGTTACCATCCCAAAATGAATCACTGAGATGAAAAAAGTTGATTTCGGAGCATGATTTTTGAACAGGAGCTTCAACGGTTTTGTGGTGTATGAGAAATTCCCTAAGCCCCAGACCCATCGATTTTGGTCAAAAATAAAAAATTTAAAAGTGCCCCAATTTCTGCTTTAAACTTTACTTACCATCCCAAAATGAATCACTGAGATAAAAAAAAGTTGATTTCGGAGCATGATTTTTGAACAGGAGCTTCAATGGTTTTGTGGTGTTTGAGAAATTCCCTAAGCCCTGGACCGATCAATTTTGGTCAAATATAAAAAATTTAAAAGTGCCCCAATTTCTGCTTTAAAGTTTAGTTACCATCTCAAAATGAATCACTGAGATGAAAAAAGTTGATTTCGGAGCATGATTTGTGAACAGGAGCTTCAATGGTTTTGTGGCATATGAGAAATTCCCTAAGCCCCAGACCCATCGATTTTGGTCAAAAATAAAAAATTTAAAAGTGCCCCAATTTCTGCTTTAAAGTTTAGTTACCATCTCAAAATGAATCACTGAGATGAAAAAAGTTGATTTGGGAGCATGATTTTTGAACAGGAGCTTCAATGGTTTTGTGGCATATGAGAAATTCCCTAATCCATAGACCCATTGATTTTGGTCAAAAATAAAAAAATTAAAAGTGCCCCAATTTCTGCTTTAAACTTTAGTTACCATCCCAAAATGAATCACTGAGATGAAAAAAGTTGATTTCGGAGCATGATTTTTGAACAGGATCTTCAACGGTTTTGTGGTGTATGAGAAATTCCCTAAGCCCCGGACCCATTGATTTTGGTCAAAAATAAAAAATTTAAAAGTGCCCCAATTTCTGCTTTAAACTTTAGTTACCATTTCAAAATGAATCACTGAGATAAAAAAAAGATGATTTCGGAGCATGATTTCTGAACAGGAGCTTCAATGGTTTTGTGGCATATGAGAAATTCCCTAAACCACGGACCCATCGATTTTGGTCAAAAATAAAACATTTTTAAAGTGCCCCAATTTCTGCTTTAAACTTTAGTTACCATCCCAAAATGAATCAATTAAATAAAAAAAAGTTGATTTCGGAGCATGATTTTTGAACAGGAGCTTCAATGGTTTTGTGGTGTTTGAGAAATTCCCTAAGCCCCAGACCGATCGATTTTGGTCAAAAATAAAAAATTTAAAAGTGCCCCAATTTCTGCTTTAAAGTTTATTTACCATCTCAAAATGAATCACTGAGATGAAAAAAGTTGATTTCGGAGCATTATTTTTGAACAGGAGCTTCAATGGTTTTGTGGCATATGAGAAATTCCCTAAGCCCCGGACCCATCGATTTTGGTCAAAAATAAAAAATTTTGAAGTGCCCCAATTTCTACTTTAAACTTTAGTTACCATCCCAAAATGAATCACTCAGATAAAAAAGCGATTTCGGAGCATGATTTTTGAACAGGAGCTTCAACGGTTTTGTGGCGTATGAGAAATTCCCTAAGCCACGGACCCATCGATTTTGGTCAAAAATGAAAAATTAAAAGTGCCCCAATTTCTGCTTTAAACTTTACTTACCATCCCAAAATGAATCACTGAGATAAAAAAAAGTTGATTTCGGAGCATGATTTTTGAACAGGAGCTTCAATGGTTTTGTGGTGTTTGAGAAATTCCCTAAGCCCCGGACCGATCAATTTTGGTCAAATATAAAAAAAATTAAAGTGCCCCAATTTCTGCTTTAAAGTTTAGTTACCATCTCAAAATGAATCACTGAGATGAAAAAAGTTGATTTGGGAGCATGATTTTTGAACAGGAGCTTCAATGGTTTTGTGGCATATGAGAAATTCCCTAAGCCATAGACCCATTGATTTTGGTCAAAAATAAAAAAATTAAAAGTGCCCCAATTTCTGCTTTAAACTTTAGTTACCATCCCAAAATGAATCACTGAGATGAAAAAAGTTGATTTCGGAGCATGATTTTTGAACAGGAGCTTCAACGGTTTTGTGGTGTATGAGAAATTCCCTAAGCCACGGACCCATTGATTTTGGTCAAAAATAAAAATTTAAAAGTGCCCCAATTTCTGCTTTAAACTTTAGTTACCATTTCAAAATGAATCACTGAGATGAAAAAAGATGATTTCGGAGCATGATATGTGAACAGGAGCTTCAATGGTTTTGTGGTGTATGAGAAATTCCCTAAGACCCGAACCTATCGATTTTGGTCAAAAATAAAAAATTTAA
Source organism: Pseudophryne corroboree (assembly GCF_028390025.1). Classification (NCBI taxonomy): domain Eukaryota; kingdom Metazoa; phylum Chordata; class Amphibia; order Anura; family Myobatrachidae; genus Pseudophryne; species Pseudophryne corroboree. The sequence goes on along the minus strand of NC_086446.1, from coordinate 26,543,835 downwards.
AAGTGCCCCAATTTCTGCTTTAAACTTTAGTTACCATCTCAAAATGAATCACTGAGATGAAAAAAGTTGATTTCGGAGCATGATTTGTGAACAGGAGCTTCAATGGTTTTGTAGCATATGAGAAATTCCCTAATCCCCGGACCCATCGATTTTGGTCAAAAATAAAAAAAATTAAAAGTGCCCCAATTTCTGCTTTAAACTTTAGTTACCATCCCAAAATGAATCACTGAGATGAAAAAAGTTGATTTCGGAGCATGATTTTTGAACAGGAGCTTCAACGGTTTTGTGGTGTATGAGAAATTCCCTAAGCCCTGGACCCATTGATTTTGGTCAAAAATAAAAAATGTAAAAGTGCCCCAATTTCAGCTTTAAACTTTAGTTACCATTTCAAAATGAATCACTGAGATAAAAAAAGATGATTTCGGAGCATGATTTGTGAACAGGAGCTTCAATGGTTTTGTGGCATATGAGAAATTCCCTAAACCACGGACCCATCGATTTTGGTCAAAAATAAAACATTTTTAAAGTGCCCCAATTTCTGCTTTAAACTTTAGTTACCATCCCAAAATGAATCACTGTTATAAAAAAAAGTTGATTTCGGAGCATGATTTTTGAACAGGAGCTTCAATGGTTTTGTGGTGTTTGAGAAATTCCCTAAGCCCCAGACCGATCGATTTTGGTCAAAAATAAAAAATTTAAAAGTGCCCCAATTTCTGCTTTAAAGTTTATTTACCATCTCAAAATGAATCACTGAGATGAAAAAAGTTGATTTCGGAGCATTATTTTTGAACAGGAGCTTCAATGGTTTTGTGGTGTATGAGAAATTCCCTAAGCCCCAGACCCATCGATTTTGGTCAAAAATAAAACATTTTTAAAGTGCCCCAATTTCTGCTTTAAACTTTAGTTACCATCCCAAAATGAATCACTGAGATGATAAAAGTTGATTTTGGAGCATGATTTTTGAACAGGAGCTTGAACGGTTTTGTGGTGTATGAGAAATTCCCTAAGCCCCGGACCCATTGATTTTGGTCAAAAATAAAAAAAATTAAAAGTGCCCTAATTTCTGCTTTAAAGTTTAGTTACCATCTCAAAATGAATCACTGAGATGAAAAAAGTTGATTTGGGAGCATGATTTTTGAACAGGAGCTTCAACGGTTTTGTGGTGTATGAGAAATTCCCTAAGCCCCGGACCCATCGATTTTGGTCAAAAATTTAAAAAATTAAAAGTGCCCCAATTTCTGCTTTAAACTTTAGTTACCGTTTCAAAATGAATCACTGAGATAAAAAAAGATGATTTCGGAGCATGATTTTTGAACAGGAGCTTCAATGGTTTTGTGGCATATGAGAAATTTCCTAAGCCATAGACCCATCGATTTTGGTCAAAAATAAAAAAAATTAAAAGTGCCCCAATTTCTGCTTTAAACTTTAGTTACCATCCCAAAATGAATCACTGAGATGAAAAAAGATGATTTCGGAGCATGATTTGTGAACAGGAGCTTCAATGGTTTTGTGGCATATGAGAAATTCCCTAAGCCCCAGACCCATCGATTTTGATCAAAAATAAAAAAAATTAAAAGTGCCCCAATTTCTGCTTTAAACTTTAGTTACCATCCCAAAATGAATCACTGAGATGAAAAAAGTTGATTTCGGAGCATGATTTTTGAACAGGAGCTTCAACGGTTTTGTGGTGTATGAGAAATTCCCTAAGCCCTGGACCCATTGATTTTGGTCAAAAATAAAAAATGTAAAAGTGCCCCAATTTCAGCTTTAAACTTTAGTTACCATTTCAAAATGAATCACTGAGATAAAAAAAAAGATGATTTCGGAGCATGATTTGTGAACAGGAGCTTCAATGGTTTTGTGGCATATGAGAAATTCCCTAAACCACGGACCCATCGATTTTGGTCAAAAATAAAACATTTTTAAAGTGCCCCAATTTCTGCTTTAAACTTTAGTTACCATCCGAAAATGAATCACTGAGATAAAAAAAAGTTGATTTCGGAGCATGATTTTTGAACAGGAGCTTCAATGGTTTTGTGGTGTTTGAGAAATTCCCTAAGCCCCAGACCGATCGATTTTGGTCAAAAATAAAAAATTTAAAAGTGCCCCAATTTCTGCTTTAAAGTTTATTTACCAACTCAAAATGAATCACTGAGATGAAAAAAGTTGATTTCGGAGCATTATTTTTGAACAGGAGCTTCAATGGTTTTGTGGCATATGAGAAATTCCCTAAGCCCCGGACCCATCGATTTTGGTCAAAAATAAAAAATTTTGAAGTGCCCCAATTTCTACTTTAAACTTTAGTTACCATCCCAAAATGAATCACTCAGATAAAAAAGTTGATTTGGGAGCATGATTTTTGAACAGGAGCTTCAATGGTTTTGTGGTGTTTGAGAAATTCCCTAAGCCCCGGACCGATCAATTTTGGTCAAATATAAAAAAATTAAAAGTGCCCCAATTTCTGCTTTAAACTTTAGTTACCGTTTCAAAATGAATCACTGAGATAAAAAAAGATGATTTCGGAGCATGATTTTTGAACAGGAGCTTCAATGGTTTTGTGGCATATGAGAAATTCCCTAAGCCATAGACCCATCGATTTTTGAAAAAATAAAAAGTGCCCCAATTTCTGCTTTAAACTTTAGTTACCATCCCAAAATGAATCACTGAGATGAAAAAAGATGATTTCGGAGCATGATTTGTGAACAAGAGCTTCAATGGTTTTGTGGCATATGAGAAATTCCCTAAGCCCCAGACCGATCGATTTTGGTCAAAAATAAAAAAAAATAAAAGTGCCCCAATTTCTGCTTTAAACTTTAGTTACCGTTTCAAAATGAATCACTGAGATAAAAAAAAAGATGATTTCGGAGCATGATTTGTGAACAGGAGCTTCAATGGTTTTGTGGCGTATGAGAAATTCCCTAAGCCCCGGACCCATCAATTTTGGGCAAAAATAAAAAATTTAAAAGTGCCCCAATTTCTGCTTTAAACTTTAGTTACCATCTCAAAATGAATCACTGAGATGTAAAAAGTTGATTTCGGAGCATTATTTTTGAACAGGAGCTTCAATGGTATTGTGGTGTTTGAGAAATTCCCTAAGCCCCGCACCCATCGATTTTGGGAAAACATAAAAAATGTAAAAGTGCCCCAATTTCTGCTTTAAACTTTAGTTACCATCCCAAAATGAATCACTGAGATGATAAAAGTTAATTTTGGAGCATGATTTTTGAACAGGAGCTTGAACGGTTTTGTAGCATATGAGAAATTCCCTAAGCCATAGATCCATCGATTTTGGTCAAAAATAAAAAATTTAAAAGTGCCCCAATTTCTGCTTTAAACCTTAGTTACCATCCCAAAATGAATCACTGAGATGAAAAAAGTTGATTTCGGAGCATGATTTTTGAACAGGAGCTTCAACGGTTTTGTGGTGTATGAGAAATTCCCTAATCCCCGGACCCATCGATTTTGGTCAAAAATAAAAAAAATTAAAAGTGCCCCAATTTCTGCTTTAAACTTTACTTACCATCCCAAAATGAATCACTGAGATAAAAAAAAGTTGATTTCGGAGCATGATTTTTGAACAGGAGCTTCAATGGTTTTGTGGTGTTTGAGAAATTCCCTAAGCCCCGGACCGATCAATTTTGGTCAAATATAAAAAATTTAAAAGTGCCCCAATTTCTGCTTTAAAGTTTAGTTACCATCTCAAAATGAATCACTGAGATGAAAAAAGTTGATTTCGGAGCATGATTTGTGAACAGGAGCTTCAATGGTTTTGTGGCATATGAGAAATTCCCTAAGCCCCAGACCCATCGATTTTGGTCAAAAATAAAAAATTTAAAAGTGCCCCAATTTCTGCTTTAAAGTTTAGTTACCATCTCAAAATGAATCACTGAGATGAAAAAAGTTGATTTGGGAGCATGATTTTTGAACAGGAGCTTCAATGGTTTTGTGGCATATGAGAAATTCCCTAAGCTATAGACCCATTGATTTTGGTTAAAAATAAAAAAAATTAAAAGTGCCCCAATTTCTGCTTTAAACTTTAGTTACCATCTCAAAATGAATCACTGAGATGAAAAAAGTTGATTTCGGAGCATGATTTTTGAACAGGAGCTTCAACGGTTTTGTGGTGTATGAGAAATTCCCTAAGCCCCGGACCCATTGATTTTGGTCAAAAATAAAAAATTTAAAAGTGCCCCAATTTCTGCTTTAAACTTTAGTTACCATTTCAAAATGAATCACTGAGATGAAAAAAGATGATTTCGGAGGATGATATGTGAACAGGAGCTTCAATGGTTTTGTGGCGTATGAGAAATTCCCTAAGACCCGAACCCATCGATTTTGGTCAAAAATAAAAAATTTAAAAGTGCCCCAATTTCTGCTTTAGACTTTAGTTACCATCCCAAAATGAATCACTGAGATGAAAAAAGTTGATTTTGGAGCATGATTTTTGAACAGGAGCTTCAACGGTTTTGTGGTGTATGAGAAATTCCCTAAGCCCTGGACCCATTGATTTTGGTCAAAAATAAAAAATTTAAAAGTGCCCCAATTTCTGCTTTAAACTTTAGTTACCATCTCAAAATGAATCACTAAGATGAAAAAAGTTGATTTCGGAGCATTATTTTTGAACAGGAGCTTCAATGGTTTTGTGGCATATGAGAAATTCCCTAAGCCCCGGACCGATCGATTTTGGTCAAAAATAAAAAATTTTGAAGTGCCCCAATTTCTACTTTAAACTTTAGTTACCATCCCAAAATGAATCACTCAGATAAAAAAGTTGATTTCGGAGCATGATTTTTGAACAGGAGCTTCAACGGTTTTGTGGCGTATGAGAAATTCCCTAAGCCACGGACCCATCGATTTTGATCAAAAATGAAAAATTAAAAGTGCCCCAATTTCTGCTTTAAACTTTACTTACCATCCCAAAATGAATCACTGAGATAAAAAAAAGTTGATTTCGGAGCATGATTTTTGAACAGGAGCTTCAATGGTTTTGTGGTGTTTGAGAAATATCCTAAGCCCCGGACCGATCAATTTTGGTCAAATATAAAAAAAATTAAAGTGCCCCAATTTCTGCTTTAAAGTTTAGTTACCATCTCAAAATGAATCACTGAGATGAAAAAAGTTGATTTGGGAGCATGATTTTTGAACAGGAGCTTCAATGGTTTTGTGGCATATGAGAAATTCCCTAAGCCATAGACCCATTGATTTTGGTCAAAAATAAAAAAATTAAAAGTGCCCCAATTTCTGCTTTAAACTTTAGTTACCATTTCAAAATGAATCACTGAGATGAAAAAAGATGATTTCGGAGCATGATATGTGAACAGGAGCTTCAATGGTTTTGTGGTGTATGAGAAATTCCCTAAGACCCGAACCTATCGATTTTGGTCAAAAATAAAAAATTTAAAAGTGCCCCAATTTCTGCTTTAAACTTTAGTTACCATCTCAAAATGAATCACTGAGATGAAAAAAGTTGATTTCGGAGCATGATTTGTGAACAGGAGCTTCAATGGTTTTGTGGCATATGAGAAATTCCCTAATCCCCGGACCCATCGATTTTGGTCAAAAATAAAAAAAATTAAAAGTGCCCCAATTTCTGCTTTAAACTTTAGTTACCATCCCAAAATGAATCACTGAGATGAAAAAAGTTGATTTCGGAGCATGATTTTTGAACAGGAGCTTCAACGGTTTTGTGGTGTATGAGAAATTCCCTAAGCCCTGGACCCATTGATTTTGGTCAAAAATAAAAAATGTAAAAGTGCCCCAATTTCAGCTTTAAACTTTAGTTACCATTTCAAAATGAATCACTGAGATAAAAAAAAGATGATTTCGGAGCATGATTTGTGAACAGGAGCTTCAATGGTTTTGTGGCATATGAGAAATTCCCTAAACCACGGACCCATCGATTTTGGTCAAAAATAAAACATTTTTAAAGTGCCCCAATTTCTGCTTTAAACTTTAGTTACCATCCCAAAATGAATCACTGAGATAAAAAAAAAGTTGATTTCGGAGCATGATTTTTGAACAGGAGCTTCAATGGTTTTGTGGTGTTTGAGAAATTCCCTAAGCCCCAGACCGATCGATTTTGGTCAAAAATAAAAAATTTAAAAGTGCCCCAATTTCTGCTTTAAACTTTAGTTACCATCTCAAAATGAATCACTGAGATGAAAAAAGTTGATTTCGGAGCATGATATGTGAACAGGAGCTTCAATGGTTTTGTGGTGTTTGAGAAATTCCCTAAGCCCCAGACCGATCGATTTTGGTCAAAAATAAAAAATTTAAAAGTGCCCCAATTTCTTCTTTAAAGTTTATTTACCATCTCAAAATGAATCACTGAGATGAAAAAAGTTGATTTCGGAGCATGATTTGTGAACAGGAGCTTCAATGGTTTTGTGGCATATGAGAAATTCCCTAAGCCCCGCACCCATCGATTTTGGGCAAAAATAAAAAAATTAAAAGTGCCCCAATTTCTGCTTTAAAGTTTAGTTACCATCCCAAAATGAATCACTGAGATGAAAAAAGTTGATTTCGGAGCATGATTTTTGAACAGGAGCTTCAACGGTTTTGTGGTGTATGAGAAATTCCCTAAACCACGGACCCATCGATTTTGGTCAAAAATAAAACATTTTTAAAGTGCCCCAATTTCTGCTTTAAACTTTAGTTACCATCCCAAAATGAATCACTGAGATAAAAAAAAGTTGATTTCGGAGCATGATTTTTGAACAGGAGCTTCAATGGTTTTGTGGTGTTTGAGAAATTCCCTAAGCCCCAGACCGATCGATTTTGGTCAAAAATAAAAAATTTAAAAGTGCCCCAATTTCTGCTTTAAAGTTTATTTACCATCTCAAAATGAATCACTGAGATGAAAAAAGTTGATTTCGGAGCATGATTTTTGAACAGGAGCTTCAACGGTTTTGTGGTGTATGAGAAATTCCCTAAGCCACGGACCCATTGATTTTGGTCAAAAATAAAAAATGTAAAAGTGCCCCAATTTCAGCTTTAAACTTTAGTTACCATTTCAAAATGAATCACTGAGATAAAAAAAAGATGATTTCGGAGCATGATTTGTGAACAGGAGCTTCAATGGTTTTGTGGCATATGAGAAATTCCCTAAACCACGGACCCATCGATTTTGGTCAAAAATAAAACATTTTTAAAGTGCCCCAATTTCTGCTTTAAACTTTAGTTACCATCCCAAAATGAATCACTGAGATAAAAAAAAAGTTGATTTCGGAGCATGATTTTTGAACAGGAGCTTCAATGGTTTTGTGGTGTTTGAGAAATTCCCTAAGCCCCAGACCGATCGATTTTGGTCAAAAATAAAAAATTTAAAAGTGCCCCAATTTCTGCTTTAAACTTTAGTTACCATCTCAAAATGAATCACTGAGATGAAAAAAGTTGATTTCGGAGCATGATATGTGAACAGGAGCTTCAATGGTTTTGTGGTGTTTGAGAAATTCCCTAAGCCCCAGACCGATCGATTTTGGTCAAAAATAAAAAATTTAAAAGTGCCCCAATTTCTTCTTTAAAGTTTATTTACCATCTCAAAATGAATCACTGAGATGAAAAAAGTTGATTTCGGAGCATGATTTGTGAACAGGAGCTTCAATGGTTTTGTGGCATATGAGAAATTCCCTAAGCCCCGCACCCATCGATTTTGGGCAAAAATAAAAAAAATTAAAAGTGCCCCAATTTCTGCTTTAAAGTTTAGTTACCATCCCAAAATGAATCACTGAGATGAAAAAAGTTGATTTCGGAGCATGATTTTTGAACAGGAGCTTCAACGGTTTTGTGGTGTATGAGAAATTCCCTAAGCCCTGGACCCATTGATTTTGGTCAAAAATAAAAAATGTAAAAGTGCCCCAATTTCAGCTTTAAACTTTAGTTACCATTTCAAAATGAATCACTGAGATAAAAAAAAGATGATTTCGGAGCATGATTTGTGAACAGGAGCTTCAATGGTTTTGTGGCATATGAGAAATTCCCTAAACCACGGACCCATCGATTTTGGTCAAAAATAAAACATTTTTAAAGTGCCCCAATTTCTGCTTTAAACTTTAGTTACCATCCCAAAATGAATCACTGAGATAAAAAAAAGTTGATTTCGGAGCATGATTTTTGAACAGGAGCTTCAATGGTTTTGTGGTGTTTGAGAAATTCCCTAAGCCCCAGACCGATCGATTTTGGTCAAAAATAAAAAATTTAAAAGTGCCCCAATTTCTGCTTTAAAGTTTATTTACCATCTCAAAATGAATCACTGAGATGAAAAAAGTTGATTTCGGAGCATGATTTTTGAACAGGAGCTTCAACGGTTTTGTGGTGTATGAGAAATTCCCTAAGCCACGGACCCATTGATTTTGGTCAAAAATAAAAAATTTAAAAGTGCCCCAATTTCTGCTTTAAACTTTAGTTACCATTTCAAAATGAATCACTGAGATGAAAAAAGATGATTTCGGAGCATGATATGTGAACAGGAGCTTCAATGGTTTTGTGGCATATGAGAAATTCCCTAAGACCCGAACCCATCGATTTTGGTCAAAAATAAAAAATTTAAAAGTGCCCCAATTTCTGCTTTAAACTTTAGTTACCATCTCAAAATGAATCACTGAGATGAAAAAACATGATTTCGGAGCATGATTTGTGAACAGGAGCTTCAATGGTTTTGTGGCATATGAGAAATTCCCTAAGCCCCGCACCCATCGATTTTGGGCAAAAATAAAAAAAATTAAAAGTGCCCAAATTTCTGCTTTAAACTTTAGTTACCATCCCAAAATGAATCACTGAGATTAAAAAAGTTGATTTCGGAGCATGATTTTTGAACAGGAGCTTCAACGGTTTTGTGGTGTATGAGAAATTCCCTAAGCCCTGGACCCATTGATTTTGGTCAAAAATAAAAAATTTAAAAGTGCCCCAATTTCTGCTTTAAACTTTAGTTACCATCTCAAAATGAATCACTAAGATGAAAAAAGTTGATTTTGGAGCATTATTTTTGAACAGGAGCTTCAATGGTTTTGTGGTGTTTGAGAAATTCCCTAAGCCCCGGACCGATCAATTTTGTTCAAATATAAAAAATTTTAAAGTGCCCCAATTTCTGCTTTAAACTTTAGTTACCATCTCAAAATGAATCACTGAGATGAAAAAAGTTGATTTGGGAGCATGATTTTTGAACAGGAGCTTCAATGGTTTTGTGGCATATGAGAAATTCCCTAAGCTATAGACCCATTGATTTTGGTCAAAAATAAAAAAATTAAAAGTGCCCCAATTTCTGCTTTAAACTTTAGTTACCATCCCAAAATGAATCACTGAGATGAAAAAAGTTGATTTCGGAGCATGATTTTTGAACAGGAGCTTCAACGGTTTTGTGGTGTATGAGAAATTCCCTAAGCCCCGGACCCATTGATTTTGGTCAAAAATAAAAAATTTAAAAGTGCCCCAATTTCTGCTTTAAACTTTAGTTACCATTTCAAAATGAATCACTGAGATGAAAAAAGATGATTTTGGAGGATGATATGTGAACAGGAGCTTCAATGGTTTTGTGGCGTATGAGAAATTCCCTAAGACCCGAACCCATCGATTTTGGTCAAAAATAAAAAATTTAAAAGTGCCCCAATTTCTGCTTTAGACTTTAGTTACCATCCCAAAATGAATCACTAAGATGAAAAAAGTTGATTTCGGAGCATGATTTTTGAACAGGAGCTTCAACGGTTTTGTGGTGTATGAGAAATTCCCTAAGCCCTGGACCCATTGATTTTGGTCAAAAATAAAAAATTTAAAAGTGCCCCAATTTCTGCTTTAAACTTTAGTTACCATCTCAAAATGAATCACTAAGATGAAAAAAGTTGATTTTGGAGCATTATTTTTGAACAGGAGCTTCAATGGTTTTGTGGCATATGAGAAATTCCCTAAGCCCCGGACCCATCGATTTTGGTCAAAAATGAAAAATTTTAAAGTGCCCCAATTTCTGCTTTAAACTTTAGTTACCATCCCTAAATGAATCACTGAGATGAAAAAAGTTGATTTCGGAGCATAATTTTTGAACAGGAGCTTCAATGGTTTTGTGGTGTATGAGAAATTCCCTAAGCCCCAGACCCATCGATTTTGGTCAAAAATAAAAAATTTAAAAGTGCCCCAATTTCTGCTTTAAACTTTAGTTACCATCCCAAAATGAATCACTGAGATGAAAAAAGTTGATTTCGGAGCATGATTTTTGAACAGGAGCTTCAACGGTTTTGTGGTGTATGAGAAATTCCCTAAGCCCCAGACCCATCGATTTTGGTCAAATTTTTTTTTTAAAAGTGCCCCAATTTCTGCTTTAAACTTTACTTACCATCCCAAAATGAATCACTAAGATGAAAAAAGTTGATTTCGGAGCATTATTTTTGAACAGGAGCTTCAATGGTTTTGTGGTGTTTGAGAAATTCCCTAAGCCCCGGACCGATCAATTTTGGTCAAATATAAAAAATTTAAAAGTGCCCCAATTTCTGCTTTAAAGTTTAGTTACCATCTCAAAATGAATCACTGAGATGAAAAAAGTTGATTTCGGAGCATGATTTGTGAACAGGAGCTTCAATGGTTTTGTGGCATATGAGAAATTCCCTAAGCCCCAGACCCATCGATTTTGGTCAAAAATAAAAAATTTAAAAGTGCCCCAATTTCTGCTTTAAAGTTTAGTTACCATCTCAAAATGAATCACTGAGATGAAAAAAGTTGATTTGGGAGCATGATTTTTGAACAGGAGCTTCAATGGTTTTGTGGCATATGAGAAATTCCTTAAGCTATAGACCCATTGATTTTGGTCAAAAATAAAAAAATTAAAAGTGCCCCAATTTCTGCTTTAAACTTTAGTTACCATCCCAAAATGAATCACTGAGATGAAAAAAGTTGATTTCGGAGCATGATTTTTGAACAGGAGCTTCAACGGTTTTGTGGTGTATGAGAAATTCCCTAAGCCCTGGACCCATTGATTTTGGTCAAAAATAAAAAATTTAAAAGTGCCCCAATTTCTGCTTTAAACTTTAGTTACCATCCCTAAATGAATCACTGAGATGAAAAAAGTTGATTTCGGAGCATAATTTTTGAACAGGAGCTTCAATGGTTTTGTGGTGTATGAGAAATTCCCTAAGCCCCAGACCCATCGATTTTGGTCAAAAATAAAAAATTTAAAAGTGCCCCAATTTCTGCTTTAAACTTTAGTTACCATCCCAAAATGAATCACTGAGATGAAAAAAGTTGATTTCGGAGCATGATTTTTGAACAGGAGCTTCAACGGTTTTGTGGTGTATGAGAAATTCCCTAAGCCCCAGACCCATCGATTTTGGTCAAATTTTTTTTTTAAAAGTGCCCCAATTTCTGCTTTAAACTTTACTTACCATCCCAAAATGAATCACTAAGATGAAAAAAGTTGATTTCGGAGCATTATTTTTGAACAGGAGCTTCAATGGTTTTGTGGTGTTTGAGAAATTCCCTAAGCCCCGGACCGATCAATTTTGGTCAAATATAAAAAATTTAAAAGTGCCCCAATTTCTGCTTTAAAGTTTAGTTACCATCTCAAAATGAATCACTGAGATGAAAAAAGTTGATTTCGGAGCATGATTTGTGAACAGGAGCTTCAATGGTTTTGTGGCATATGAGAAATTCCCTAAGCCCCAGACCCATCGATTTTGGTCAAAAATAAAAAATTTAAAAGTGCCCCAATTTCTGCTTTAAAGTTTAGTTACCATCTCAAAATGAATCACTGAGATGAAAAAAGTTGATTTGGGAGCATGATTTTTGAACAGGAGCTTCAATGGTTTTGTGGCATATGAGAAATTCCTTAAGCTATAGACCCATTGATTTTGGTCAAAAATAAAAAAATTAAAAGTGCCCCAATTTCTGCTTTAAACTTTAGTTACCATCCCAAAATGAATCACTGAGATGAAAAAAGTTGATTTCGGAGCATGATTTTTGAACAGGAGCTTCAACGGTTTTGTGGTGTATGAGAAATTCCCTAAGCCCTGGACCCATTGATTTTGGTCAAAAATAAAAAATTTAAAAGTGCCCCAATTTCTGCTTTAAACTTTAGTTACCATCTCAAAATGAATCACTAAGATGAAAAAAGATGATTTCGGAGCATGATATGTGAACAGGAGCTTCAATGGTTTTGTGGTGTATGAGAAATTCCCTAAGACCCGAACCTATCGATTTTGGTCAAAAATAAAAAATTTAAAAGTGCCCCAATTTCTGCTTTAAACTTTAGTTACCATCTCAAAATGAATCACTGAGATGAAAAAAGTTGATTTCGGAGCATGATTTGTGAACATGAGCCTCAATGGTTTTGTGGCATATGAGAAATTCCCTAATCCCCGGACCCATCGATTTTGGTCAAAAATAAAAAAAATTAAAAGTGCCCCAATTTCTGCTTTAAACTTTAGTTACCATCCCAAAATGAATCACTGAGATGAAAAAAGTTGATTTCGGAGCATGATTTTTGAACAGGAGCTTCAACGGTTTTGTGGTGTTTGAGAAATTTCCTAAGCCCCGGACCGATCAATTTTGGTCAAATATAAAAAAATTTAAAGTGCCCCAATTTCTGCTTTAAAGTTTAGTTACCATCTCAAAATGAATCACTGAGATGAAAAAAGATGATTTCGGAGCATGATATGTGAACAGGAGCTTCAATGGTTTTGTGGCATATGAGAAATTCCCTAAGCCATAGACCCATTGATTTTGGTCAAAAATAAAAAAATTAAAAGTGCCCCAATTTCTGCTTTAAACTTTAGTTACCATCCCAAAATGAATCACTGAGATGAAAAAAGTTGATTTCGGAGCATGATTTTTGAACAGGAGCTTCAACGGTTTTGTGGTGTATGAGAAATTCCCTAAGCCACTGACCCATTGATTTTGGTCAAAAAATAAAAAATTTAAAAGTGCCCCAATTTCTGCTTTAAACTTTAGTTACCATTTCAAAATGAATCACTGAGATGAAAAAAGATGATTTCGGAGCATGATATGTGAACAGGAGCTTCAATGGTTTTGTGGTGTATGAGAAATTCCCTAAGACCCGAACCTATCGATTTTGGTCAAAAATAAAAAATTTAAAAGTGCCCCAATTTCTGCTTTAAACTTTAGTTACCATCTCAAAATGAATCACTGAGATGAAAAAAGTTGATTTCGGAGCATGATTTGTGAACAGGAGCTTCAATGGTTTTGTGGCATATGAGAAATTCCCTAATCCCCGGACCCATCGATTTTGGTCAAAAATTAAAAAATTTAAAAGTGCCCCAATTTCTGCTTTAAACTTTAGTTACCATCCCAAAATGAATCACTGAGATGAAAAAAGTTGATTTCGGAGCATGATTTTTGAACAGGAGCTTCAACGGTTTTGTGGTGTATGAGAAATTCCCTAAGCCCTGGACCCATTGATTTTGGTCAAAAATAAAAAATGTAAAAGTGCCCCAATTTCAGCTTTAAACTTTAGTTACCATTTCAAAATGAATCACTGAGATAAAAAAAGATGATTTCGGAGCATGATTTGTGAACAGGAGCTTCAATGGTTTTGTGGCATATGAGAAATTCCCTAAACCACGGACCCATCGATTTTGGTCAAAAATAAAACATTTTTAAAGTGCCCCAATTTCTGCTTTAAACTTTAGTTACCATCCCAAAATGAATCACTGAGATAAAAAAAAGTTGATTTCGGAGCATGATTTTTGAACAGGAGCTTCAATGGTTTTGTGGTGTTTGAGAAATTCCCTAAGCCCCAGACCGATCGATTTTGGTCAAAAATAAAAAATTTAAAAGTGCCCCAATTTCTGCTTTAAAGTTTATTTACCATCTCAAAATGAATCACTGAGATGAAAAAAGTTGATTTCGGAGCATTATTTTTGAACAGGAGCTTCAATGGTTTTGTGGTGTATGAGAAATTCCCTAAGCCATAGACCCATCGATTTTGGTCAAAAATAAAAAAATTAAAAGTGCCCCAATTTCTGCTTTAAAGTTTATTTACCATCCCAAAATGAATCACTGAGATGAAAAAAGTTGATTTCGGAGCATGATTTTTGAACAGGAGCTTCAACGGTTTTGTGGTGTATGAGAAATTCCCTAAGCCACGGACCCATTGATTTTGGTCAAAAATAAAAAATTTAAAAGTGCCCCAATTTCTGCTTTAAACTTTAGTTACCATTTCAAAATGAATCACTGAGATGAAAAAAGATGATTTCGGAGCATGATATGTGAACAGGAGCTTCAATGGTTTTGTGGCATATGAGAAATTCCCTAAGACCCGAACCCATCGATTTTGGTCAAAAATAAAAAATTTAAAAGTGCCCCAATTTCTGCTTTAAACTTTAGTTACCATCTCAAAATGAATCACTGAGATGAAAAAAGATGATTTCGGAGCATGATTTTTGAACAGGAGCTTCAATGGTTTTGTGGTGTTTGAGAAATTTCCTAAGCCCCGGACCGATCAATTTTGGTCAAATATAAAAAAAATTAAAGTGCCCCAATTTCTGCTTTAAAGTTTAGTTACCATCTCAAAATGAATCACTGAGATGAAAAAAGTTGATTTGGGAGCATGATTTTTGAACAGGAGCTTCAATGGTTTTGTGGCATATGAGAAATTCCCTAAGCCATAGACCCATTGATTTTGGTCAAAAATAAAAAAATTAAAAGTGCCCCAATTTCTGCTTTAAACTTTAGTTACCATCCCGAAATGAATCACTGAGATGAAAAAAGTTGATTTCGGAGCATGATTTTTGAACAGGAGCTTCAACGGTTTTGTGGTGTATGAGAAATTCCCTAAGCCACGGACCCATTGATTTTGATAAAAAAATAAAAAATTTAAAAGTGCCCCAATTTCTGCTTTAAACTTTAGTTACCATTTCAAAATGAATCACTGAGATGAAAAAAGATGATTTCGGAGCATGATATGTGAACAGGAGCTTCAATGGTTTTGTGGTGTATGAGAAATTCCCTAAGACCCGAACCTATCGATTTTGGTCAAAAATAAAAAATTTAAAAGTGCCCCAATTTCTGCTTTAAACTTTAGTTACCATCTCAAAATGAATCACTGAGATGAAAAAAGTTGATTTCGGAGCATGATTTGTGAACAGGAGCTTCAATGGTTTTGTGGCATATGAGAAATTCCCTAATCCCCGGACCCATCGATTTTGGTCAAAAATAAAAAAAATTAAAAGTGCCCCAATTTCTGCTTTAAACTTTAGTTACCATCCCAAAATGAATCACTGAGATGAAAAAAGTTGATTTCGGAGCATGATTTTTGAACAGGAGCTTCAACGGTTTTGTGGTGTATGAGAAATTCCCTAAGCCCTGGACCCATTGATTTTGGTCAAAAATAAAAAATGTAAAAGTGCCCCAATTTCAGCTTTAAACTTTAGTTACCATTTCAAAATGAATCACTGAGATAAAAAAAAGATGATTTCGGAGCATGATTTGTGAACAGGAGCTTCAATGGTTTTGTGGCATATGAGAAATTCCCTAAACCACGGACCCATCGATTTTGGTCAAAAATAAAACATTTTTAAAGTGCCCCAATTTCTGCTTTAAACTTTAGTTACCATCCCAAAATGAATCACTGAGATAAAAAAAAAGTTGATTTGGGAGCATGATTTTTGAACAGGAGCTTCAATGGTTTGTGGTGTTTGAGAAATTCCCTAAGCCCCAGACCGATCGATTTTGGTCAAAAATAAAAAATTTAAAAGTGCCCCAATTTCTGCTTTAAACTTTAGTTACCATCTCAAAATGAATCACTGAGATGAAAAAAGTTGATTTCGGAGCATGATATGTGAACAGGAGCTTCAATGGTTTTGTGGTGTTTGAGAAATTCCCTAAGCCCCAGACCGATCGATTTTGGTCAAAAATAAAAAATTTAAAAGTGCCCCAATTTCTTCTTTAAAGTTTATTTACCATCTCAAAATGAATCACTGAGATGAAAAAAGTTGATTTCGGAGCATGATTTGTGAACAGGAGCTTCAATGGTTTTGTGGCATATGAGAAATTCCCTAAGCCCCGCACCCATCGATTTTGGGCAAAAATAAAAAAAATTAAAAGTGCCCCAATTTCTGCTTTAAAGTTTAGTTACCATCCCAAAATGAATCACTGAGATGAAAAAAGTTGATTTCGGAGCATGATTTTTGAACAGGAGCTTCAACGGTTTTGTGGTGTATGAGAAATTCCCTAAGCCCTGGACCCATTGATTTTGGTCAAAAATAAAAAATGTAAAAGTGCCCCAATTTCAGCTTTAAACTTTAGTTACCATTTCAAAATGAATCACTGAGATAAAAAAAAGATGATTTCGGAGCATGATTTGTGAACAGGAGCTTCAATGGTTTTGTGGCATATGAGAAATTCCCTAAACCACGGACCCATCGATTTTGGTCAAAAATAAAACATTTTTAAAGTGCCCCAATTTCTGCTTTAAACTTTAGTTACCATCCCAAAATGAATCACTGAGATAAAAAAAAGTTGATTTCGGAGCATGATTTTTGAACAGGAGCTTCAATGGTTTTGTGGTGTTTGAGAAATTCCCTAAGCCCCAGACTGATCGATTTTGGTCAAAAATAAAAAATTTAAAAGTGCCCCAATTTCTGCTTTAAAGTTTATTTACCATCTCAAAATGAATCACTGAGATGAAAAAAGTTGATTTCGGAG
Organism: Pseudophryne corroboree; assembly: GCF_028390025.1. Lineage (NCBI taxonomy): Eukaryota > Metazoa > Chordata > Amphibia > Anura > Myobatrachidae > Pseudophryne > Pseudophryne corroboree. Next base: position 26,527,194 of record NC_086446.1, on the reverse strand, counting down.
CATGATTTTTGAACAGGAGCTTCAACGGTTTTGTGGTGTATGAGAAATTCCCTAAGCCACGGACCCATTGATTTTGGTCAAAAATAAAAAATTTAAAAGTGCCCCAATTTCTGCTTTAAACTTTAGTTACCATTTCAAAATGAATCACTGAGATGAAAAAAGATGATTTCGGAGCATGATATGTGAACAGGAGCTTCAATGGTTTTGTGGCATATGAGAAATTCCCTAAGACCCGAACCCATCGATTTTGGTCAAAAATAAAAAATTTAAAAGTGCCCCAATTTCTGCTTTAAACTTTAGTTACCATCTCAAAATGAATCACTGAGATGAAAAAACATGATTTCGGAGCATGATTTGTGAACAGGAGCTTCAATGGTTTTGTGGCATATGAGAAATTCCCTAAGCCCCGCACCCATCGATTTTGGGCAAAAATAAAAAAAATTAAAAGTGCCCAAATTTCTGCTTTAAACTTTAGTTACCATCCCAAAATGAATCACTGAGATTAAAAAAGTTGATTTCGGAGCATGATTTTTGAACAGGAGCTTCAACGGTTTTGTGGTGTATGAGAAATTCCCTAAGCCCTGGACCCATTGATTTTGGTCAAAAATAAAAAATTTAAAAGTGCCCCAATTTCTGCTTTAAACTTTAGTTACCATCTCAAAATGAATCACTAAGATGAAAAAAGTTGATTTTGGAGCATTATTTTTGAACAGGAGCTTCAATGGTTTTGTGGTGTTTGAGAAATTCCCTAAGCCCCGGACCGATCAATTTTGTTCAAATATAAAAATTTTTAAAGTGCCCCAATTTCTGCTTTAAACTTTAGTTACCATCTCAAAATGAATCACTGAGATGAAAAAAGTTGATTTGGGAGCATGATTTTTGAACAGGAGCTTCAATGGTTTTGTGGCATATGAGAAATTCCCTAAGCTATAGACCCATTGATTTTGGTCAAAAATAAAAAAATTAAAAGTGCCCCAATTTCTGCTTTAAACTTTAGTTACCATCCCAAAATGAATCACTGAGATGAAAAAAGTTGATTTCGGAGCATGATTTTTGAACAGGAGCTTCAACGGTTTTGTGGTGTATGAGAAATTCCCTAAGCCCCGGACCCATTGATTTTGGTCAAAAATAAAAAATTTAAAAGTGCCCCAATTTCTGCTTTAAACTTTAGTTACCATTTCAAAATGAATCACTGAGATGAAAAAAGATGATTTCGGAGCATGATATGTGAACAGGAGCTTCAATGGTTTTGTGGTGTATGAGAAATTCCCTAAGACCCGAACCTATCGATTTTGGTCAAAAATAAAAAATTTAAAAGTGCCCCAATTTCTGCTTTAAACTTTAGTTACCATCTCAAAATGAATCACTGAGATGAAAAAAGTTGATTTCGGAGCATGATTTGTGAACAGGAGCTTCAATGGTTTTGTGGCATATGAGAAATTCCCTAATCCCCGGACCCATCGATTTTGGTCAAAAATAAAAAAAATTAAAAGTGCCCCAATTTCTGCTTTAAACTTTAGTTACCATCCCAAAATGAATCACTGAGATGAAAAAAGTTGATTTCGGAGCATGATTTTTGAACAGGAGCTTCAACGGTTTTGTGGTGTATGAGAAATTCCCTAAGCCCTGGACCCATTGATTTTGGTCAAAAATAAAAAATGTAAAAGTGCCCCAATTTCAGCTTTAAACTTTAGTTACCATTTCAAAATGAATCACTGAGATAAAAAAAAAGATGATTTCGGAGCATGATTTGTGAACAGGAGCTTCAATGGTTTTGTGGCATATGAGAAATTCCCTAAACCACGGACCCATCGATTTTGGTCAAAAATAAAACATTTTTAAAGTGCCCCAATTTCTGCTTTAAACTTTAGTTACCATCCCAAAATGAATCACTGAGATAAAAAAAAAGTTGATTTCGGAGCATGATTTTTGAACAGGAGCTTCAATGGTTTTGTGGTGTTTGAGAAATTCCCTAAGCCCCAGACCGATCGATTTTGGTCAAAAATAAAAAATTTAAAAGTGCCCCAATTTCTGCTTTAAACTTTAGTTACCATCTCAAAATGAATCACTGAGATGAAAAAAGTTGATTTCGGAGCATGATATGTGAACAGGAGCTTCAATGGTTTTGTGGTGTTTGAGAAATTCCCTAAGCCCCAGACCGATCGATTTTGGTCAAAAATAAAAAATTTAAAAGTGCCCCAATTTCTTCTTTAAAGTTTATTTACCATCTCAAAATGAATCACTGAGATGAAAAAAGTTGATTTCGGAGCATGATTTGTGAACAGGAGCTTCAATGGTTTTGTGGCATATGAGAAATTCCCTAAGCCCCGCACCCATCGATTTTGGGCAAAAATAAAAAAAATTAAAAGTGCCCCAATTTCTGCTTTAAAGTTTAGTTACCATCCCAAAATGAATCACTGAGATGAAAAAAGTTGATTTCGGAGCATGATTTTTGAACAGGAGCTTCAACGGTTTTGTGGTGTATGAGAAATTCCCTAAGCCCTGGACCCATTGATTTTGGTCAAAAATAAAAAATGTAAAAGTGCCCCAATTTCAGCTTTAAACTTTAGTTACCATTTCAAAATGAATCACTGAGATAAAAAAAAGATGATTTCGGAGCATGATTTGTGAACAGGAGCTTCAATGGTTTTGTGGCATATGAGAAATTCCCTAAACCACGGACCCATCGATTTTGGTCAAAAATAAAACATTTTTAAAGTGCCCCAATTTCTGCTTTAAACTTTAGTTACCATCCCAAAATGAATCACTGAGATAAAAAAAAGTTGATTTCGGAGCATGATTTTTGAACAGGAGCTTCAATGGTTTTGTGGTGTTTGAGAAATTCCCTAAGCCCCAGACCGATCGATTTTGGTCAAAAATAAAAAATTTAAAAGTGCCCCAATTTCTGCTTTAAAGTTTATTTACCATCTCAAAATGAATCACTGAGATGAAAAAAGTTGATTTCGGAGCATGATTTTTGAACAGGAGCTTCAACGGTTTTGTGGTGTATGAGAAATTCCCTAAGCCACGGACCCATTGATTTTGGTCAAAAATAAAAAATTTAAAAGTGCCCCAATTTCTGCTTTAAACTTTAGTTACCATTTCAAAATGAATCACTGAGATGAAAAAAGATGATTTCGGAGCATGATATGTGAACAGGAGCTTCAATGGTTTTGTGGCATATGAGAAATTCCCTAAGACCCGAACCCATCGATTTTGGTCAAAAATAAAAAATTTAAAAGTGCCCCAATTTCTGCTTTAAACTTTAGTTACCATCTCAAAATGAATCACTGAGATGAAAAAACATGATTTCGGAGCATGATTTGTGAACAGGAGCTTCAATGGTTTTGTGGCATATGAGAAATTCCCTTAGCCCCGCACCCATCGATTTTGGGCAAAAATAAAAAAAATTAAAAGTGCCCAAATTTCTGCTTTAAACTTTAGTTACCATCCCAAAATGAATCACTGAGATTAAAAAAGTTGATTTCGGAGCATGATTTTTGAACAGGAGCTTCAACGGTTTTGTGGTGTATGAGAAATTCCCTAAGCCCTGGACCCATTGATTTTGGTCAAAAATAAAAAATTTAAAAGTGCCCCAATTTCTGCTTTAAACTTTAGTTACCATCTCAAAATGAATCACTAAGATGAAAAAAGTTGATTTTGGAGCATTATTTTTGAACAGGAGCTTCAATGGTTTTGTGGTGTTTGAGAAATTCCCTAAGCCCCAGACCGATCGATTTTGGTCAAAAATAAAAAATTTAAAAGTGCCCCAATTTCTGCTTTAAAGTTTATTTACCATCTCAAAATGAATCACTGAGATGAAAAAAGTTGATTTCGGAGCATTATTTTTGAACAGGAGCTTCAATGGTTTTGTGGTGTATGAGAAATTCCCTAAGCCATAGACCCATCGATTTTGGTCAAAAATAAAAAAATTAAAAGTGCCCCAATTTCTGCTTTAAAGTTTATTTACCATCCCAAAATGAATCACTGAGATGAAAAAAGTTGATTTCGGAGCATGATTTTTGAACAGGAGCTTCAACGGTTTTGTGGTGTATGAGAAATTCCCTAAGCCACGGACCCATTGATTTTGGTCAAAAATAAAAAATTTAAAAGTGCCCCAATTTCTGCTTTAAACTTTAGTTACCATTTCAAAATGAATCACTGAGATGAAAAAAGATGATTTCGGAGCATGATATGTGAACAGGAGCTTCAATGGTTTTGTGGCATATGAGAAATTCCCTAAGACCCGAACCCATCGATTTTGGTCAAAAATAAAAAATTTAAAAGTGCCCCAATTTCTGCTTTAAACTTTAGTTACCATCTCAAAATGAATCACTGAGATGAAAAAAGATGATTTCGGAGCATGATTTTTGAACAGGAGCTTCAATGGTTTTGTGGTGTTTGAGAAATTTCCTAAGCCCCGGACCGATCAATTTTGGTCAAATATAAAAAAAATTAAAGTGCCCCAATTTCTGCTTTAAAGTTTAGTTACCATCTCAAAATGAATCACTGAGATGAAAAAAGTTGATTTGGGAGCATGATTTTTGAACAGGAGCTTCAATGGTTTTGTGGCATATGAGAAATTCCCTAAGCCATAGACCCATTGATTTTGGTCAAAAATAAAAAAATTAAAAGTGCCCCAATTTCTGCTTTAAACTTTAGTTACCATCCCGAAATGAATCACTGAGATGAAAAAAGTTGATTTCGGAGCATGATTTTTGAACAGGAGCTTCAACGGTTTTGTGGTGTATGAGAAATTCCCTAAGCCCTGGACCCATTGATTTTGGTCAAAAATAAAAAATGTAAAAGTGCCCCAATTTCAGCTTTAAACTTTAGTTACCATTTCAAAATGAATCACTGAGATAAAAAAAGATGATTTCGGAGCATGATTTGTGAACAGGAGCTTCAATGGTTTTGTGGTGTATGAGAAATTCCCTAAGACCCGAACCTATCGATTTTGGTCAAAAATAAAAAATTTAAAAGTGCCCCAATTTCTGCTTTAAACTTTAGTTACCATCTCAAAATGAATCACTGAGATGAAAAAAGTTGATTTCGGAGCATGATTTGTGAACAGGAGCTTCAATGGTTTTGTGGCATATGAGAAATTCCCTAATCCCCGGACCCATCGATTTTGGTCAAAAATTAAAAAAATTAAAAGTGCCCCAATTTCTGCTTTAAACTTTAGTTACCATCCCAAAATGAATCACTGAGATGAAAAAAGTTGATTTCGGAGCATGATTTTTGAACAGGAGCTTCAACGGTTTTGTGGTGTATGAGAAATTCCCTAAGCCCTGGACCCATTGATTTTGGTCAAAAATAAAAAATGTAAAAGTGCCCCAATTTCAGCTTTAAACTTTAGTTACCATTTCAAAATGAATCACTGAGATAAAAAAAGATGATTTCGGAGCATGATTTGTGAACAGGAGCTTCAATGGTTTTGTGGCATATGAGAAATTCCCTAAACCACGGACCCATCGATTTTGGTCAAAAATAAAACATTTTTAAAGTGCCCCAATTTCTGCTTTAAACTTTAGTTACCATCCCAAAATGAATCACTGAGATAAAAAAAAGTTGATTTCGGAGCATGATTTTTGAACAGGAGCTTCAATGGTTTTGTGGTGTTTGAGAAATTCCCTAAGCCCCAGACCGATCGATTTTGGTCAAAAATAAAAAATTTAAAAGTGCCCCAATTTCTGCTTTAAAGTTTATTTACCATCTCAAAATGAATCACTGAGATGAAAAAAGTTGATTTCGGAGCATTATTTTTGAACAGGAGCTTCAATGGTTTTGTGGTGTATGAGAAATTCCCTAAGCCATAGACCCATCGATTTTGGTCAAAAATAAAAAAATTAAAAGTGCCCCAATTTCTGCTTTAAAGTTTATTTACCATCCCAAAATGAATCACTGAGATGAAAAAAGTTGATTTCGGAGCATGATTTTTGAACAGGAGCTTCAACGGTTTTGTGGTGTATGAGAAATTCCCTAAGCCACGGACCCATTGATTTTGGTCAAAAATAAAAAATTTAAAAGTGCCCCAATTTCTGCTTTAAACTTTAGTTACCATTTCAAAATGAATCACTGAGATGAAAAAAGATGATTTCGGAGCATGATATGTGAACAGGAGCTTCAATGGTTTTGTGGCATATGAGAAATTCCCTAAGACCCGAACCCATCGATTTTGGTCAAAAATAAAAAATTTAAAAGTGCCCCAATTTCTGCTTTAAACTTTAGTTACCATCTCAAAATGAATCACTGAGATGAAAAAAGTTGATTTCGGAGCATGATTTTTGAACAGGAGCTTCAACGGTTTTGTGGTGTATGAGAAATTCCCTAAGCCCTGGACCCATTGATTTTGGTCAAAAATAAAAAATTTAAAAGTGCCCCAATTTCTGCTTTAAACTTTAGTTACCATCTCAAAATGAATCACTAAGATGAAAAAAGTTGATTTCGGAGCATTATTTTTGAACAGGAGCTTCAATGGTTTTGTGGCATATGAGAAATTCCCTAAGCCCCGGACCCATCGATTTTGGTCAAAAATTAAAAATTTTAAAGTGCCCCAATTTCTGCTTTAAACTTTAGTTACCATCCCTAAATGAATCACTGAGATGAAAAAAGTTGATTTTGGAGCATGATTTTTGAACAGGAGCTTCAATGGTTTTGTGGTGTTTGAGAAATTCCCTAAGCCCCGGACCGATCAATTTTGGTCAAATATAAAAATTTTTAAAGTGCCCTAATTTCTGCTTTAAAGTTTAGTTACCATCTCAAAATGAATCACTGAGATGAAAAAAGTTGATTTGGGAGCATGATTTTTGAACAGGAGCTTCAATGGTTTTGTGGCATATGAGAAATTCCCTAAGCCATAGACCCATCGATTTTGGTCAAAAATAAAAAAATTAAAAGTGCCCCAATTTCTGCTTTAAACTTTAGTTACCATCCCAAAATGAATCACTGAGATGAAAAAAGTTGATTTCGGAGCATGATTTTTGAACAGGAGCTTCAACGGTTTTGTGGTGTATGAGAAATTCCCTAAGCCCCGGACCCATTGATTTTGGTCAAAAATAAAAAATTTAAAAGTGCCCCAATTTCTGCTTTAAACTTTAGATACCATTTCAAAATGAATCACTGAGATGAAAAAAGATGATTTCGGAGCATGATATGTGAACAGGAGCTTCAATGGTTTTGTGGCGTATGAGAAATTCCCTAAGACCCGAACCCATCGATTTTGGTCAAAAATAAAAAATTTAAAAGTGCCCCAATTTCTGCTTTAAACTTTAGTTACCATCCCAAAATGAATCACTGAGATGAAAAAAGTTGATTTCGGAGCATGATTTTTGAACAGGAGCTTCAACGGTTTTGTGGTGTATGAGAAATTCCCTAAGCCCTGGACCCATTGATTTTGGTCAAAAATAAAAAATTTAAAAGTGCCCCAATTTCTGCTTTAAACTTTAGTTACCATCTCAAAATGTATCACTAAGATGAAAAAAGTTGATTTCGGAGCATTATTTTTGAACAGGAGCTTCAATGGTTTTGTGGCATATGAGAAATTCCCTAAGCCACGGACCCATCGATTTTGGTCAAAAATAAAAAATTTTGAAGTGCCCCAATTTCTACTTTAAACTTTAGTTACCATCCCAAAATGAATCACTCAGATACAAAAGTTGATTTCGGAGCATGATTTTTGAACAGGAGCTTCAACGGTTTTGTGGCATATGAGAAATTCCCTAAGCCACGGACCCATCGATTTTGGTCAAAAATGAAAAATTAAAAGTGCCCCAATTTCTGCTTTAAACTTTACTTACCATCCCAAAATGAATCACTGAGATAAAAAAAAGTTGATTTCGGAGCATGATTTTTGAACAGGAGCTTCAATGGTTTTGTGGTGTTTGAGAAATTCCCTAAGCCCCGGACCGATCAATTTTGGTCAAATATAAAAAAAATTAAACTGCCCCAATTTCTGCTTTAAAGTTTAGTTACCATCTCAAAATGAATCACTGAGATGAAAAAAGTTGATTTGGGAGCATGATTTTTGAACAGGAGCTTCAATGGTTTTGTGGCATATGAGAAATTCCCTAAGCCATAGACCCATTGATTTTGGTCAAAAATAAAAAAATTAAAAGTGCCCCAATTTCTGCTTTAAACTTTAGTTACCATCCCAAAATGAATCACTGAGATGAAAAAAGATGATTTCGGAGCATGATTTGTGAAGAAGAGCTTCAATGGTTTTGTGGTGTTTGAGAAATTCCCTAAGCCCCGCACCCATCGATTTTGGGCAAACATAAAAAATGTAAAAGTGCCCCAATTTCTGCTTTAAACTTTAGTTACCATCCCAAAATGAATCACTGAGATGATAAAAGTTAATTTTGGAGCATGATTTTTGAACAGGAGCTTGAACGGTTTTGTGGCATATGAGAAATTCCCTAAGCCATAGATCCATCGATTTTGGTCAAAAATAAAAAATGTAAAAGTGCCCCAATTTCTGCTTTAAACTTTAGTTACCATCCCAAAATGAATCACTGAGATGAAAAAAGTTGATTTCGGAGCATGATTTTTGAACAGGAGCTTCAATGGTTTTGTGGTGTTTGAGAAATTCCCTAAGCCCTGGACCGATCAATTTTGGTCAAAAATAAAAAATTTAAAAGTGCCCCAATTTCTGCTTTAAAGTTTAGTTACCATCTCAAAATGAATCACTGAGATGAAAAAAGTTGATTTGGGAGCATGATTTTTGAACAGGAGCTTCAATGGTTTTGTGGCATATGAGAAATTCCCTAATCCATAGACCCATTGATTTTGGTCAAAAATAAAAAAATTAAAAGTGCCCCAATTTCTGCTTTAAACTTTAGTTACCATCCCAAAATGAATCACTGAGATGAAAAAAGTTGATTTCGGAGCATGATTTTTGAACAGGATCTTCAACGGTTTTGTGGTGTATGAGAAATTCCCTAAGCCCCGGACCCATTGATTTTGGTCAAAAATAAAAAATTTAAAAGTGCCCCAATTTCTGCTTTAAACTTTAGATACCATTTCAAAATGAATCACTGAGATGAAAAAAGATGATTTCGGAGCATGATATGTGAACAGGAGCTTCAATGGTTTTGTGGCGTATGAGAAATTCCCTAAGACCCGAACCCATCGATTTTGGTCAAAAATAAAAAATTTAAAAGTGCCCCAATTTCTGCTTTAAACTTTAGTTACCATCCCAAAATGAATCACTGAGATGAAAAAAGTTGATTTCGGAGCATGATTTTTGAACAGGAGCTTCAACGGTTTTGTGGTGTATGAGAAATTCCCTAAGCCCTGGACCCATTGATTTTGGTCAAAAATAAAAAATTTAAAAGTGCCCCAATTTCTGCTTTAAACTTTAGTTACCATCTCAAAATGTATCACTAAGATGAAAAAAGTTGATTTCGGAGCATTATTTTTGAACAGGAGCTTCAATGGTTTTGTGGCATATGAGAAATTCCCTAAGCCACGGACCCATCGATTTTGGTCAAAAATAAAAAATTTTGAAGTGCCCCAATTTCTACTTTAAACTTTAGTTACCATCCCAAAATGAATCACTCAGATAAAAAAGTTGATTTCGGAGCATGATTTTTGAACAGGAGCTTCAACGGTTTTGTGGCATATGAGAAATTCCCTAAGCCACGGACCCATCGATTTTGGTCAAAAATGAAAAATTAAAAGTGCCCCAATTTCTGCTTTAAACTTTACTTACCATCCCAAAATGAATCACTGAGATAAAAAAAAGTTGATTTCGGAGCATGATTTTTGAACAGGAGCTTCAATGGTTTTGTGGTGTTTGAGAAATTCCCTAAGCCCCGGACCGATCAATTTTGGTCAAATATAAAAAAAATTAAACTGCCCCAATTTCTGCTTTAAAGTTTAGTTACCATCTCAAAATGAATCACTGAGATGAAAAAAGTTGATTTGGGAGCATGATTTTTGAACAGGAGCTTCAATGGTTTTGTGGCATATGAGAAATTCCCTAAGCCATAGACCCATTGATTTTGGTCAAAAATAAAAAAATTAAAAGTGCCCCAATTTCTGCTTTAAACTTTAGTTACCATCCTAAAATGAATCACTGAGATGAAAAAAGTTGATTTCGGAGCATGATTTTTGAACAGGAGCTTCAACGGTTTTGTGGTGTATGAGAAATTCCCTAAGCCACGGACCCATTGATTTTGGTCAAAAATAAAAAATTTAAAAGTGCCCCAATTTCTGCTTTAAACTTTAGTTACCATTTCAAAATGAATCACTGAGATGAAAAAAGATGATTTCGGAGCATGATATGTGAACAGGAGCTTCAATGGTTTTGTGGTGTATGAGAAATTCCCTAAGACCCGAACCTATCGATTTTGGTCAAAAATAAAAAATTTAAAAGTGCCCCAATTTCTGCTTTAAACTTTAGTTACCATCTCAAAATGAATCACTGAGATGAAAAAAGTTGATTTCGGAGCATGATTTGTGAACAGGAGCTTCAATGGTTTTGTGGCATATGAGAAATTCCCTAATCCCCGGACCCATCGATTTTGGTCAAAAATAAAAAAAATTAAAAGTGCCCCAATTTCTGCTTTAAACTTTAGTTACCATCCCAAAATGAATCACTGAGATGAAAAAAGTTGATTTCGGAGCATGATTTTTGAACAGGAGCTTCAACGGTTTTGTGGTGTATGAGAAATTCCCTAAGCCCTGGACCCATTGATTTTGGTCAAAAATAAAAAATGTAAAAGTGCCCCAATTTCAGCTTTAAACTTTAGTTACCATTTCAAAATGAATCACTGAGATAAAAAAAAGATGATTTCGGAGCATGATTTGTGAACAGGAGCTTCAATGGTTTTGTGGCATATGAGAAATTCCCTAAACCACGGACCCATCGATTTTGGTCAAAAATAAAACATTTTTAAAGTGCCCCAATTTCTGCTTTAAACTTTAGTTACCATCCCAAAATGAATCACTGAGATAAAAAAAAGTTGATTTCGGAGCATGATTTTTGAACAGGAGCTTCAATGGTTTTGTGGTGTTTGAGAAATTCCCTAAGCCCCAGACCGATCGATTTTGGTCAAAAATAAAAAATTTAAAAGTGCCCCAATTTCTGCTTTAAAGTTTATTTACCATCTCAAAATGAATCACTGAGATGAAAAAAGTTGATTTCGGAGCATTATTTTTGAACAGGAGCTTCAATGGTTTTGTGGCATATGAGAAATTCCCTAAGCCCCGGACCCATCGATTTTGGTCAAAAATAAAATTTTTTGAAGTGCCCAAATTTCTACTTTAAACTTTAGTTACCATCCCAAAATGAATCACTCAGATAAAAAAGTTGATTTCGGAGCATGATTTTTGAACAGGAGCTTCAACGGTTTTGTGGCGTATGAGAAATTCCCTAAGCCACGGACCCATCGATTTTGGTCAAAAATGAAAAATTAAAAGTGCCCCAATTTCTGCTTTAAACTTTACTTACCATCCCAAAATGAATCGCTGAGATAAAAAAAAGTTGATTTCGGAGCATGATTTTTGAACAGGAGCTTCAATGGTTTTGTGGTGTTTGAGAAATTCCCTAAGCCCCGGACCGATCAATTTTGGTCAAATATAAAAAAAATTAAAGTGCCCCAATTTCTGCTTTAAAGTTTAGTTACCATCTCAAAATGAATCACTGAGATGAAAAAAGTTGATTTGGGAGCATGATTTTTGAACAGGAGCTTCAATGGTTTTGTGGCATATGAGAAATTCCCTAAGCCATAGACCCATTGATTTTGGTCAAAAATAAAAAAATTAAAAGTGCCCCAATTTCTGCTTTAAACTTTAGTTACCATCCCAAAATGAATCACTGAGATGAAAAAAGTTGATTTCGGAGCATGATTTTTGAACAGGAGCTTCAACGGTTTTGTGGTGTATGAGAAATTCCCTAAGCCACGGACCCATTGATTTTGGTCAAAAATAAAAATTTAAAAGTGCCCCAATTTCTGCTTTAAACTTTAGTTACCATTTCAAAATGAATCACTGAGATGAAAAAAGATGATTTCGGAGCATTATTTTTGAACAGGAGCTTCAATGGTTTTGTGGCATATGAGAAATTCCCTAAGCCCCGGACCCATCGATTTTGGTCAAAAATAAAAATTTTTGAAGTGCCCCAATTTCTACTTTAAACTTTAGTTACCATCCCAAAATGAATCACTCAGATAAAAAAGTTGATTTCGGAGCATGATTTTTGAACAGGAGCTTCAACGGTTTTGTGGCGTATGAGAAATTCCCTAAGCCACGGACCCATCGATTTTGGTCAAAAATGAAAAATTAAAAGTGCCCCAATTTCTGCTTTAAACTTTACTTACCATCCCAAAATGAATCACTGAGATAAAAAAAAGTTGATTTCGGAGCATGATTTTTGAACAGGAGCTTCAATGGTTTTGTGGTGTTTGAGAAATTCCCTAAGCCCCGGACCGATCAATTTTGGTCAAATATAAAAAAAATTAAAGTGCCCCAATTTCTGCTTTAAAGTTTAGTTACCATCTCAAAATGAATCACTGAGATGAAAAAAGTTGATTTGGGAGCATGATTTTTGAACAGGAGCTTCAATGGTTTTGTGGCATATGAGAAATTCCCTAAGCCATAGACCCATTGATTTTGGTCAAAAATAAAAAAATTAAAAGTGCCCCAATTTCTGCTTTAAACTTTAGTTACCATCCCAAAATGAATCACTGAGATGAAAAAAGTTGATTTCGGAGCATGATTTTTGAACAGGAGCTTCAACGGTTTTGTGGTGTATGAGAAATTCCCTAAGCCACGGACCCATTGATTTTGGTCAAAAATAAAAATTTAAAAGTGCCCCAATTTCTGCTTTAAAGTTTAGTTACCATTTCAAAATGAATCACTGAGATGAAAAAAGATGATTTCGGAGCATGATATGTGAACAGGAGCTTCAATGGTTTTGTGGTGTATGAGAAATTCCCTAAGACCCGAACCTATCGATTTTGGTCAAAAATAAAAAATTTAAAAGTGCCCCAATTTCTGCTTTAAACTTTAGTTACCATCTCAAAATGAATCACTGAGATGAAAAAAGTTGATTTCGGAGCATGATTTGTGAACAGGAGCTTCAATGGTTTTGTGGCATATGAGAAATTCCCTAATCCCCGGACCCATCGATTTTGGTCAAAAATAAAAAAAAATTAAAAGTGCCCCAATTTCTGCTTTAAACTTTAGTTACCATCCCAAAATGAATCACTGAGATGAAAAAAGTTGATTTCGGAGCATGATTTTTGAACAGGAGCTTCAACGGTTTTGTGGTGTATGAGAAATTCCCTAAGCCCTGGACCCATTGATTTTGGTCAAAAATAAAAAATGTAAAAGTGCCCCAATTTCAGCTTTAAACTTTAGTTACCATTTCAAAATGAATCACTGAGATAAAAAAAAGATGATTTCGGAGCATGATTTGTGAACAGGAGCTTCAATGGTTTTGTGGCATATGAGAAATTCCCTAAACCACGGACCCATCGATTTTGGTCAAAAATAAAACATTTTTAAAGTGCCCCAATTTCTGCTTTAAACTTTAGTTACCATCCCAAAATGAATCACTGAGATAAAAAAAAGTTGATTTCGGAGCATGATTTTTGAACAGGAGCTTCAATGGTTTTGTGGTGTTTGAGAAATTCCCTAAGCCCCAGACCGATCGATTTTGGTCAAAAATAAAAAATTTAAAAGTGCCCCAATTTCTGCTTTAAAGTTTATTTACCATCTCAAAATGAATCACTGAGATGAAAAAAGTTGATTTCGGAGCATTATTTTTGAACAGGAGCTTCAATGGTTTTGTGGCATATGAGAAATTCCCTAAGCCCCGGACCCATCGATTTTGGTCAAAAATAAAAATTTTTGAAGTGCCCCAATTTCTACTTTAAACTTTAGTTACCATCCCAAAATGAATCACTCAGATAAAAAAGTTGATTTCGGAGCATGATTTTTGAACAGGAGCTTCAACGGTTTTGTGGCGTATGAGAAATTCCCTAAGCCACGGACCCATCGATTTTGGTCAAAAATGAAAAATTAAAAGTGCCCCAATTTCTGCTTTAAACTTTACTTACCATCCAAAAATGAATCACTGAGATAAAAAAAAGTTGATTTCGGAGCATGATTTTTGAACAGGAGCTTCAATGGTTTTGTGGTGTTTGAGAAATTCCCTAAGCCCCGGACCGATCAATTTTGGTCAAATATAAAAAAAATTAAAGTGCCCCAATTTCTGCTTTAAAGTTTAGTTACCATCTCAAAATGAATCACTGAGATGAAAAAAGTTGATTTGGGAGCATGATTTTTGAACAGGAGCTTCAATGGTTTTGTGGCATATGAGAAATTCCCTAAGCCATAGACCCATTGATTTTGGTCAAAAATAAAAAAATTAAAAGTGCCCCAATTTCTGCTTTAAACTTTAGTTACCATCCCAAAATGAATCACTGAGATGAAAAAAGTTGATTTCGGAGCATGATTTTTGAACAGGAGCTTCAACGGTTTTGTGGTGTATGAGAAATTCCCTAAGCCACGGACCCATTGATTTTGGTCAAAAATAAAAATTTAAAAGTGCCCCAATTTCTGCTTTAAACTTTAGTTACCATTTCAAAATGAATCACTGAGATGAAAAAAGATGATTTCGGAGCATGATATGTGAACAGGAGCTTCAATGGTTTTGTGGTGTATGAGAAATTCCCTAAGACCCGAACCTATCGATTTTGGTCAAAAATAAAAAATTTAAAAGTGCCCCAATTTCTGCTTTAAACTTTAGTTACCATCTCAAAATGAATCACTGAGATGAAAAAAGTTGATTTCGGAGCATGATTTGTGAACAGGAGCTTCAATGGTTTTGTAGCATATGAGAAATTCCCTAATCCCCGGACCCATCGATTTTGGTCAAAAATAAAAAAAATTAAAAGTGCCCCAATTTCTGCTTTAAACTTTAGTTACCATCCCAAAATGAATCACTGAGATGAAAAAAGTTGATTTCGGAGCATGATTTTTGAACAGGAGCTTCAACGGTTTTGTGGTGTATGAGAAATTCCCTAAGCCCTGGACCCATTGATTTTGGTCAAAAATAAAAAATGTAAAAGTGCCCCAATTTCAGCTTTAAACTTTAGTTACCATTTCAAAATGAATCACTGAGATAAAAAAAAGATGATTTCGGAGCATGATTTGTGAACAGGAGCTTCAATGGTTTTGTGGCATATGAGAAATTCCCTAAACCACGGACCCATCGATTTTGGTCAAAAATAAAACATTTTTAAAGTGCCCCAATTTCTGCTTTAAACTTTAGTTACCATCCCAAAATGAATCACTGAGATAAAAAAAAGTTGATTTCGGAGCATGATTTTTGAACAGGAGCTTCAATGGTTTTGTGGTGTTTGAGAAATTCCCTAAGCCCCAGACCGATCGATTTTGGTCAAAAATAAAAAATTTAAAAGTGCCCCAATTTCTGCTTTAAAGTTTATTTACCATCTCAAAATGAATCACTGAGATGAAAAAAGTTGATTTCGGAGCATTATTTTTGAACAGGAGCTTCAATGGTTTTGTGGTGTATGAGAAATTCCCTAAGCCCCAGACCCATCGATTTTGGTCAAAAATAAAACATTTTTAAAGTGCCCCAATTTCTGCTTTAAACTTTAGTTACCATCCCAAAATGAATCACTGAGATGATAAAAGTTAATTTTGGAGCATGATTTTTGAACAGGAGCTTGAACGGTTTTGTGGTGTATGAGAAATTCCCTAAGCCCCGGACCCATTGATTTTGGTCAAAAATAAAAAAAATTAAAAGTGCCCTAATTTCTGCTTTAAAGTTTAGTTACCATCTCAAAATGAATCACTGAGATGAAAAAAGTTGATTTGGGAGCATGATTTTTGAACAGGAGCTTCAATGGTTTTGTGGCATATGAGAAATTCCCTAAGCCATAGACCCATCGATTTTGGTCAAAAATAAAAAAATTTAAAGTGCCCCAATTTCTGCTTTAAACTTTAGTTACCATCCCAAAATGAATCACTGAGATGAAAAAAGTTGATTTCGGAGCATGATTTTTGAACAGGAGCTTCAACGGTTTTGTGGTGTATGAGAAATTCCCTAAGCCCCGGACCCATCGATTTTGGTCAAAAATTAAAAAAATTAAAAGTGCCCCAATTTCTGCTTTAAACTTTAGTTACCGTTTCAAAATGAATCACTGAGATAAAAAAAGATGATTTCGGAGCATGATTTTTGAACAGGAGCTTCAATGGTTTTGTGGCATATGAGAAATTTCCTAAGCCATAGACCCATCGATTTTGGTCAAAAATAAAAAAAATTAAAAGTGCCCCAATTTCTGCTTTAAACTTTAGTTACCATCCCAAAATGAATCACTGAGATGAAAAAAGATGATTTCGGAGCATGATTTGTGAACAGGAGCTTCAATGGTTTTGTGGCATATGAGAAATTCCCTAAGCCCCAGACCCATCGATTTTGATCAAAAATAAAAAAAATTAAAAGTGCCCCAATTTCTGCTTTAAACTTTAGTTACCATCCCAAAATGAATCACTGAGATGAAAAAAGTTGATTTCGGAGCATGATTTTTGAACAGGAGCTTCAACGGTTTTGTGGTGTATGAGAAATTCCCTAAGCCCTGGACCCATTGATTTTGGTCAAAAATAAAAAATGTAAAAGTGCCCCAATTTCAGCTTTAAACTTTAGTTACCATTTCAAAATGAATCACTGAGATAAAAAAAAAGATGATTTCGGAGCATGATTTGTGAACAGGAGCTTCAATGGTTTTGTGGCATATGAGAAATTCCCTAAACCACGGACCCATCGATTTTGGTCAAAAATAAAACATTTTTAAAGTGCCCCAATTTCTGCTTTAAACTTTAGTTACCATCCCAAAATGAATCACTGAGATAAAAAAAAGTTGATTTCGGAGCATGATTTTTGAACAGGAGCTTCAATGGTTTTGTGGTGTTTGAGAAATTCCCTAAGCCCCAGACCGATCGATTTTGGTCAAAAATAAAAAATTTAAAAGTGCCCCAATTTCTGCTTTAAAGTTTATTTACCATCTCAAAATGAATCACTGAGATGAAAAAAGTTGATTTCGGAGCATTATTTTTGAACAGGAGCTTCAATGGTTTTGTGGCATATGAGAAATTCCCTAAGCCCCGGACCCATCGATTTTGGTCAAAAATAAAAAAATTTGAAGTGCCCCAATTTCTACTTTAAACTTTAGTTACCATCCCAAAATGAATCACTCAGATAAAAAAGTTGATTTGGGAGCATGATTTTTGAACAGGAGCTTCAATGGTTTTGTGGTGTTTGAGAAATTCCCTAAGCCCCGGACCGATCAATTTTGGTCAAATATAAAAAAATTAAAAGTGCCCCAATTTCTGCTTTAAACTTTAGTTACCGTTTCAAAATGAATCACTGAGATAAAAAAAGATGATTTCGGAGCATGATTTTTGAACAGGAGCTTCAATGGTTTTGTGGCATATGAGAAATTCCCTAAGCCATAGACCCATCGATTTTTGAAAAAATAAAAAGTGCCCCAATTTCTGCTTTAAACTTTAGTTACCATCCCAAAATGAATCACTGAGATGAAAAAAGATGATTTCGGAGCATGATTTGTGAACAAGAGCTTCAATGGTTTTGTGGCATATGAGAAATTCCCTAAGCCCCAGACCGATCGATTTTGGTCAAAAATAAAAAAAATAAAAGTGCCCCAATTTCTGCTTTAAACTTTAGTTACCGTTTCAAAATGAATCACTGAGATAAAAAAAAGATGATTTCGGAGCATGATTTGTGAACAGGAGCTTCAATGGTTTTGTGGCGTATGAGAAATTCCCTAAGCCCCGGACCCATCGATTTTGGGCAAAAATAAAAAATTTAAAAGTGCCCCAATTTCTGCTTTAAACTTTAGTTACCATCTCAAAATGAATCACTGAGATGTAAAAAGTTGATTTCGGAGCATTATTTTTGAACAGGAGCTTCAATGGTATTGTGGTGTTTGAGAAATTCCCTAAGCCCCGCACCCATCGATTTTGGGAAAACATAAAAAATGTAAAAGTGCCACAATTTCTGCTTTAAACTTTAGTTACCATCCCAAAATGAATCACTGAGATGATAAAAGTTAATTTTGGAGCATGATTTTTGAACAGGAGCTTGAACGGTTTTGTAGCATATGAGAAATTCCCTAAGCCATAGATCCATCGATTTTGGTCAAAAATAAAAAATTTAAAAGTGCCCCAATTTCTGCTTTAAACTTTAGTTACCATCCCAAAATGAATCACTGAGATGAAAAAAGTTGATTTCGGAGCATGATTTTTGAACAGGAGCTTCAACGGTTTTGTGGTGTATGAGAAATTCCCTAAGCCCAAGACCCATCGATTTTGGTCAAAAAATTTTTTTTTAAAGTGCCCCAATTTCTGCTTTAAACTTTACTTACCATCCCAAAATGAATCACTGAGATAAAAAAAGTTGATTTCGGAGCATGATTTTTGAACAGGAGCTTCAATGGTTTTGTGGTGTTTGAGAAATTCCCTAAGCCCCGGACCGATCAATTTTGGTCAAATATAAAAAATTTAAAAGTGCCCCAATTTCTGCTTTAAAGTTTAGTTACCATCTCAAAATGAATCACTGAGATGAAAAAAGTTGATTTCGGAGCATGATTTGTGAACAGGAGCTTCAATGGTTTTGTGGCATATGAGAAATTCCCTAAGCCCCAGACCCATCGATTTTGGTCAAAAATAAAAAATTTAAAAGTGCCCCAATTTCTGCTTTAAAGTTTAGTTACCATCTCAAAATGAATCACTGAGATGAAAAAAGTTGATTTGGGAGCATGATTTTTGAACAGGAGCTTCAATGGTTTTGTGGCATATGAGAAATTCCCTAAGCTATAGACCCATTGATTTTGGTTAAAAATAAAAAAATTAAAAGTGCCCCAATTTCTGCTTTAAACTTTAGTTACCATTTCAAAATGAATCACTGAGATGAAAAAAGATGATTTTCGGAGGATGATATGTGAACAGGAGCTTCAATGGTTTTGTGGCGTATGAGAAATTCCCTAAGACCCGAACCCATCGATTTTGGTCAAAAATAAAAAATTTAAAAGTGCCCCAATTTCTGCTTTAGACTTTAGTTACCATCCCAAAATGAATCACTGAGATGAAAAAAGTTGATTTCGGAGCATGATTTTTGAACAGGAGCTTCAACGGTTTTGTGGTGTATGAGAAATTCCCTAAGCCCTGGACCCATTGATTTTGGTCAAAAATAAAAAATTTAAAAGTGCCCCAATTTCTGCTTTAAACTTTAGTTACCATCTCAAAATGAATCACTAAGATGAAAAAAGTTGATTTCGGAGCATTATTTTTGAACAGGAGCTTCAATGGTTTTGTGGCATATGAGAAATTCCCTAAGCCCCGGACCCATCGATTTTGGTCAAAAATAAAAATTTTTGAAATGCCCCAATTTCTACTTTAAACTTTAGTTACCATCCCAAAATGAATCACTCAGATAAAAAAGTTGATTTCGGAGCATGATTTTTGAACAGGAGCTTCAACGGTTTTGTGGCGTATGAGAAATTCCCTAAGCCACGGACCCATCGATTTTGATCAAAAATGAAAAATTAAAAGTGCCCCAATTTCTGCTTTAAACTTTACTTACCATCCCAAAATGAATCACTGAGATGAAAAAAGTTGATTTCGGAGCATGATTTGTGAACAGGAGCTTCAATGGTTTTGTGGCATATGAGAAATTCCCTAATCCCCGGACCCATCGATTTTGGTCAAAAATAAAAAAAATTAAAAGTGCCCCAATTTCTGCTTTAAACTTTAGTTACCATCCCAAAATGAATCACTGAGATGAAAAAAGTTGATTTCGGAGCATGATTTTTGAACAGGAACTTCAACGGTTTTGTGGTGTATGAGAAATTCCCTAAGCCCTGGACCCATTGATTTTGGTCAAAAATAAAAAATGTAAAAGTGCCCCAATTTCAGCTTTAAACTTTAGTTACCATTTCAAAATGAATCACTGAGATAAAAAAAAGATGATTTCGGAGCATGATTTGTGAACAGGAGCTTCAATGGTTTTGTGGCATATGAGAAATTCCCTAAACCACGGACCCATCGATTTTGGTCAAAAATAAAACATTTTTAAAGTGCCCCAATTTCTGCTTTAAACTTTAGTTACCATCCCAAAATGAATCACTGAGATAAAAAAAAAGTTGATTTCGGAGCATGATTTTTGAACAGGAGCTTCAATGGTTTTGTGGTGTTTGAGAAATTCCCTAAGCCCCAGACCGATCGATTTTGGTCAAAAATAAAAAATTTAAAAGTGCCCCAATTTCTGCTTTAAAGTTTATTTACCATCTCAAAATGAATCACTGAGATGAAAAAAGTTGATTTCGGAGCATTATTTTTGAACAGGAGCTTCAATGGTTTTGTGGTGTATGAGAAATTCCCTAAGCCATAGACCCATCGATTTTGGTCAAAAATAAAAAAATTAAAAGTGCCCCAATTTCTGCTTTAAAGTTTATTTACCATCCCAAAATGAATCACTGAGATGAAAAAAGTTGATTTCGGAGCATGATTTTTGAACAGGAGCTTCAACGGTTTTGTGGTGTATGAGAAATTCCCTAAGCCACGGACCCATTGATTTTGGTCAAAAATAAAAAATTTAAAAGTGCCCCAATTTCTGCTTTAAACTTTAGTTACCATTTCAAAATGAATCACTGAGATGAAAAAAGATGATTTCGGAGCATGATATGTGAACAGGAGCTTCAATGGTTTTGTGGCATATGAGAAATTCCCTAAGACCCGAACCCATCGATTTTGGTCAAAAATAAAAAATTTAAAAGTGCCCCAATTTCTGCTTTAAACTTTAGTTACCATCTCAAAATGAATCACTGAGATGAAAAAAGTTGATTTCGGAGCATGATATGTGAACAGGAGCTTCAATGGTTTTGTGGTGTTTGAGAAATTCCCTAAGCCCCAGACCGATCGATTTTGGTCAAAAATAAAAAATTTAAAAGTGCCCCAATTTCTGCTTTAAAGTTTATTTACCATCTCAAAATGAATCACTGAGATGAAAAAAGTTGATTTCGGAGCATGATTTGTGAACAGGAGCTTCAATGGTTTTGTGGCATATGAGAAATTCCCTAAGCCCCGCACCCATCGATTTTGGGCAAAAATAAAAAAAATTAAAAGTGCCCCAATTTCTGCTTTAAAGTTTAGTTACCATCCCAAAATGAATCACTGAGATGAAAAAAGTTGATTTCGGAGCATGATTTTTGAACAGGAGCTTCAACGGTTTTGTGGTGTATGAGAAATTCCCTAAGCCCTGGACCCATTGATTTTGCTCAAAAATAAAAAATGTAAAAGTGCCCCAATTTCAGCTTTAAACTTTAGTTACCATTTCAAAATGAATCACTGAGATAAAAAAAAGATGATTTCGGAGCATGATTTGTGAACAGGAGCTTCAATGGTTTTGTGGCATATGAGAAATTCCCTAAACCACGGACCCATCGATTTTGGTCAAAAATAAAACATTTTTAAAGTGCCCCAATTTCTGCTTTAAACTTTAGTTACCATCCCAAAATGAATCACTGAGATAAAAAAAAGTTGATTTCGGAGCATGATTTTTGAACAGGAGCTTCAATGGTTTTGTGGTGTTTGAGAAATTCCCTAAGCCCCAGACCGATCGATTTTGGTCAAAAATAAAAAATTTAAAAGTGCCCCAATTTCTGCTTTAAAGTTTATTTACCATCTCAAAATGAATCACTGAGATGAAAAAAGTTGATTTCGGAGCATTATTTTTGAACAGGAGCTTCAATGGTTTTGTGGTGTATGAGAAATTCCCTAAGCCATAGACCCATCGATTTTGGTCAAAAATAAAAAAATTAAAAGTGCCCCAATTTCTGCTTTAAAGTTTATTTACCATCCCAAAATGAATCACTGAGATGAAAAAAGTTGATTTCGGAGCATGATTTTTGAACAGGAGCTTCAACGGTTTTGTGGTGTATGAGAAATTCCCTAAGCCACGGACCCATTGATTTTGGTCAAAAATAAAAAATTTAAAAGTGCCCCAATTTCTGCTTTAAACTTTAGTTACCATTTCAAAATGAATCACTGAGATGAAAAAAGATGATTTCGGAGCATGATATGTGAACAGGAGCTTCAATGGTTTTGTGGCATATGAGAAATTCCCTAAGACCCGAACCCATCGATTTTGGTCAAAAATAAAAAATTTAAAAGTGCCCCAATTTCTGCTTTAAACTTTAGTTACCATCTCAAAATGAATCACTGAGATGAAAAAACATGATTTCGGAGCATGATTTGTGAACAGGAGCTTCAATGGTTTTGTGGCATATGAGAAATTCCCTAAGCCCCGCACCCATCGATTTTGGGCAAAAATAAAAAAAATTAAAAGTGCCCCAATTTCTGCTTTAAACTTTAGTTACCATCCCAAAATGAATCACTGAGATGAAAAAAGTTGATTTCGGAGCATGATTTTTGAACAGGAGCTTCAACGGTTTTGTGGTGTATGAGAAATTCCCTAAGCCCTGGACCCATTGATTTTGGTCAAAAATAAAAAATTTAAAAGTGCCCCAATTTCTGCTTTAAACTTTAGTTACCATCTCAAAATTAATCACTAAGATGAAAAAAGTTGATTTTGGAGCATTATTTTTGAACAGGAGCTTCAATGGTTTTGTGGTGTTTGAGAAATTCCCTAAGCCCCGGACCGATCAGTTTTGTTCAAATATAAAAAATTTAAAAGTGCCCCAATTTCTGCTTTAAAGTTTAGTTACCATCTCAAAATGAATCACTGAGATGAAAAAAGTTGATTTCGGAGCATTATTTTTGAACAGGAGCTTCAATGGTTTTGTGGTGTATGAGAAATTCCCTAAGCCATAGACCCATCGATTTTGGTCAAAAATAAAAAAATTAAAAGTGCCCCAATTTCTGCTTTAAAGTTTATTTACCATCCCAAAATGAATCACTGAGATGAAAAAAGTTGATTTCGGAGCATGATTTTTGAACAGGAGCTTCAACGGTTTTGTGGTGTATGAGAAATTCCCTAAGCCACGGACCCATTGATTTTGGTCAAAAATAAAAAATTTAAAAGTGCCCCAATTTCTGCTTTAAACTTTAGTTACCATTTCAAAATGAATCACTGAGATGAAAAAAGTTGATTTCGGAGCATGATTTGTGAACAGGAGCTTCAATGGTTTTGTGGCATATGAGAAATTCCCTAATCCCCGGACCCATCGATTTTGGTCAAAAATAAAAAAAATTAAAAGTGCCCCAATTTCTGCTTTAAACTTTAGTTACCATCCCAAAATGAATCACTGAGATGAAAAAAGTTGATTTCGGAGCATGATTTTTGAACAGGAGCTTCAACGGTTTTGTGGTGTATGAGAAATTCCCTAAGCCCTGGACCCAT
Organism: Pseudophryne corroboree; assembly: GCF_028390025.1. NCBI lineage: Eukaryota > Metazoa > Chordata > Amphibia > Anura > Myobatrachidae > Pseudophryne > Pseudophryne corroboree. Next base: position 26,503,781 of record NC_086446.1, on the reverse strand, counting down.
TGATTTTGGTCAAAAATAAAAAATGTAAAAGTGCCCCAATTTCAGCTTTAAACTTTAGTTACCATTTCAAAATGAATCACTGAGATAAAAAAAAGATGATTTCGGAGCATGATTTGTGAACAGGAGCTTCAATGGTTTTGTGGCATATGAGAAATTCCCTAAACCACGGACCCATCGATTTTGGTCAAAAATAAAACATTTTTAAAGTGCCCCAATTTCTGCTTTAAACTTTAGTTACCATCCCAAAATGAATCACTGAGATAAAAAAAAAGTTGATTTCGGAGCATGATTTTTGAACAGGAGCTTCAATGGTTTTGTGGTGTTTGAGAAATTCCCTAAGCCCCAGACCGATCGATTTTGGTCAAAAATAAAAAATTTAAAAGTGCCCCAATTTCTGCTTTAAAGTTTATTTACCATCTCAAAATGAATCACTGAGATGAAAAAAGTTGATTTCGGAGCATTATTTTTGAACAGGAGCTTCAATGGTTTTGTGGTGTATGAGAAATTCCCTAAGCCATAGACCCATCGATTTTGGTCAAAAATAAAAAAATTAAAAGTGCCCCAATTTCTGCTTTAAAGTTTATTTACCATCCCAAAATGAATCACTGAGATGAAAAAAGTTGATTTCGGAGCATGATTTTTGAACAGGAGCTTCAACGGTTTTGTGGTGTATGAGAAATTCCCTAAGCCACGGACCCATTGATTTTGGTCAAAAATAAAAAATTTAAAAGTGCCCCAATTTCTGCTTTAAACTTTAGTTACCATTTCAAAATGAATCACTGAGATGAAAAAAGATGATTTCGGAGCATGATATGTGAACAGGAGCTTCAATGGTTTTGTGGCATATGAGAAATTCCCTAAGACCCGAACCCATCGATTTTGGTCAAAAATAAAAAATTTAAAAGTGCCCCAATTTCTGCTTTAAACTTTAGTTACCATCTCAAAATGAATCACTGAGATGAAAAAAGTTGATTTCGGAGCATGATATGTGAACAGGAGCTTCAATGGTTTTGTGGTGTTTGAGAAATTCCCTAAGCCCCAGACCGATCGATTTTGGTCAAAAATAAAAAATTTAAAAGTGCCCCAATTTCTGCTTTAAAGTTTATTTACCATCTCAAAATGAATCACTGAGATGAAAAAAGTTGATTTCGGAGCATGATTTGTGAACAGGAGCTTCAATGGTTTTGTGGCATATGAGAAATTCCCTAAGCCCCGCACCCATCGATTTTGGGCAAAAATAAAAAAAATTAAAAGTGCCCCAATTTCTGCTTTAAAGTTTAGTTACCATCCCAAAATGAATCACTGAGATGAAAAAAGTTGATTTCGGAGCATGATTTTTGAACAGGAGCTTCAACGGTTTTGTGGTGTATGAGAAATTCCCTAAGCCCTGGACCCATTGATTTTGCTCAAAAATAAAAAATGTAAAAGTGCCCCAATTTCAGCTTTAAACTTTAGTTACCATTTCAAAATGAATCACTGAGATAAAAAAAAGATGATTTCGGAGCATGATTTGTGAACAGGAGCTTCAATGGTTTTGTGGCATATGAGAAATTCCCTAAACCACGGACCCATCGATTTTGGTCAAAAATAAAACATTTTTAAAGTGCCCCAATTTCTGCTTTAAACTTTAGTTACCATCCCAAAATGAATCACTGAGATAAAAAAAAAGTTGATTTCGGAGCATGATTTTTGAACAGGAGCTTCAATGGTTTTGTGGTGTTTGAGAAATTCCCTAAGCCCCAGACCGATCGATTTTGGTCAAAAATAAAAAATTTAAAAGTGCCCCAATTTCTGCTTTAAAGTTTATTTACCATCTCAAAATGAATCACTGAGATGAAAAAAGTTGATTTCGGAGCATGATTTTTGAACAGGAGCTTCAATGGTTTTGTGGTGTTTGAGAAATTCCCTAAGCCCCAGACCCATCGATTTTGGTCAAAAATAAAAAAATTAAAAGTGCCCCAATTTCTGCTTTAAAGTTTATTTACCATCCCAAAATGAATCACTGAGATGAAAAAAGTTGATTTCGGAGCATGATTTTTGAACAGGAGCTTCAACGGTTTTGTGGTGTATGAGAAATTCCCTAAGCCACGGACCCATTGATTTTGGTCAAAAATAAAAAATTTAAAAGTGCCCCAATTTCTGCTTTAAACTTTAGTTACCATTTCAAAATGAATCACTGAGATGAAAAAAGATGATTTCGGAGCATGATATGTGAACAGGAGCTTCAATGGTTTTGTGGCATATGAGAAATTCCCTAAGACCCGAACCCATCGATTTTGGTCAAAAATAAAAAATTTAAAAGTGCCCCAATTTCTGCTTTAAACTTTAGTTACCATCTCAAAATGAATCACTGAGATGAAAAAACATGATTTCGGAGCATGATTTGTGAACAGGAGCTTCAATGGTTTTGTGGCATATGAGAAATTCCCTAAGCCCCGCACCCATCGATTTTGGGCAAAAATAAAAAAAATTAAAAGTGCCCCAATTTCTGCTTTAAACTTTAGTTACCATCCCAAAATGAATCACTGAGATGAAAAAAGTTGATTTCGGAGCATGATTTTTGAACAGGAGCTTCAACGGTTTTGTGGTGTATGAGAAATTCCCTAAGCCCTGGACCCATTGATTTTGGTCAAAAATAAAAAATTTAAAAGTGCCCCAATTTCTGCTTTAAACTTTAGTTACCATCTCAAAATTAATCACTAAGATGAAAAAAGTTGATTTTGGAGCATTATTTTTGAACAGGAGCTTCAATGGTTTTGTGGTGTTTGAGAAATTCCCTAAGCCCCGGACCGATCAGTTTTGTTCAAATATAAAAAATTTAAAAGTGCCCCAATTTCTGCTTTAAAGTTTAGTTACCATCTCAAAATGAATCACTGAGATGAAAAAAGTTGATTTCGGAGCATTATTTTTGAACAGGAGCTTCAATGGTTTTGTGGTGTATGAGAAATTCCCTAAGCCATAGACCCATCGATTTTGGTCAAAAATAAAAAAATTAAAAGTGCCCCAATTTCTGCTTTAAAGTTTATTTACCATCCCAAAATGAATCACTGAGATGAAAAAAGTTGATTTCGGAGCATGATTTTTGAACAGGAGCTTCAACGGTTTTGTGGTGTATGAGAAATTCCCTAAGCCACGGACCCATTGATTTTGGTCAAAAATAAAAAATTTAAAAGTGCCCCAATTTCTGCTTTAAACTTTAGTTACCATTTCAAAATGAATCACTGAGATGAAAAAAGATGATTTCGGAGCATGATATGTGAACAGGAGCTTCAATGGTTTTGTGGCATATGAGAAATTCCCTAAGACCCGAACCCATCGATTTTGGTCAAAAATAAAAAATTTAAAAGTGCCCCAATTTCTGCTTTAAACTTTAGTTACCATCTCAAAATGAATCACTGAGATGAAAAAAGTTGATTTCGGAGCATGATTTTTGAACAGGAGCTTCAATGGTTTTGTGGTGTATGAGAAATTCCCTAAGCCCTGGACCCATTGATTTTGGTCAAAAATAAAAAATTTAAAAGTGCCCCAATTTCTGCTTTAAACTTTAGTTACCATCTCAAAATGAATCACTAAGATGAAAAAAGTTGATTTCGGAGCATTATTTTTGAACAGGAGCTTCAATGGTTTTGTGGCATATGAGAAATTCCCTAAGCCCCGGACCCATCGATTTTGGTCAAAAATTAAAAATTTTAAAGTGCCCCAATTTCTGCTTTAAACTTTAGTTACCATCCCTAAATGAATCACTGAGATGAAAAAAGTTGATTTTGGAGCATGATTTTTGAACAGGAGCTTCAATGGTTTTGTGGTGTTTGAGAAATTCCCTAAGCCCCGGACCGATCAATTTTGGTCAAATATAAAAATTTTTAAAGTGCCCTAATTTCTGCTTTAAAGTTTAGTTACCATCTCAAAATGAATCACTGAGATGAAAAAAGTTGATTTGGGAGCATGATTTTTGAACAGGAGCTTCAATGGTTTTGTGGCATATGAGAAATTCCCTAAGCCATAGACCCATCGATTTTGGTCAAAAATAAAAAAATTAAAAGTGCCCCAATTTCTGCTTTAAACTTTAGTTACCATCCCAAAATGAATCACTGAGATGAAAAAAGTTGATTTCGGAGCATGATTTTTGAACAGGAGCTTCAACGGTTTTGTGGTGTATGAGAAATTCCCTAAGCCCCGGACCCATCGATTTTGGTCAAAAATAAAAAAAATTAAAAGTGCCCCAATTTCTGCTTTAAACTTTAGTTACCATCCCAAAATGAATCACTGAGATGAAAAAAGATGATTTCGGAGCATGATTTGTGAACAAGAGCTTCAATGGTTTTGTGGTGTTTGAGAAATTCCCTAAGCCCCGCACCCATCGATTTTGGGCAAACATAAAAAATGTAAAAGTGCCCCAATTTCTGCTTTAAACTTTAGTTACCATCCCAAAATGAATCACTGAGATGAAAAAAGTTGATTTCGGAGCATGATTTTTGAACAGGAGCTTCAACGGTTTTGTGGTGTATGAGAAATTCCCTAAGCCCCAGACCCATCGATTTTGGTCAAAAAATTTTTTTAAAAGTGCCCCAATTTCTGCTTTAAACTTTACTTACCATCCCAAAATGAATCACTAAGATGAAAAAAGTTGATTTCGGAGCATTATTTTTGAACAGGAGCTTCAATGGTTTTGTGGTGTTTGAGAAATTCCCTAAGCCCCGGACCGATCAATTTTGGTCAAATATAAAAAATTTAAAAGTGCCCCAATTTCTGCTTTAAAGTTTAGTTACCATCTCAAAATGAATCACTGAGATGAAAAAAGTTGATTTCGGAGCATGATTTGTGAACAGGAGCTTCAATGGTTTTGTGGCATATGAGAAATTCCCTAAGCCCCAGACCCATCGATTTTGGTCAAAAATAAAAAATTTAAAAGTGCCCCAATTTCTGCTTTAAAGTTTAGTTACCATCTCAAAATGAATCACTGAGATGAAAAAAGTTGATTTGGGAGCATGATTTTTGAACAGGAGCTTCAATGGTTTTGTGGCATATGAGAAATTCCTTAAGCTATAGACCCATTGATTTTGGTCAAAAATAAAAAAATTAAAAGTGCCCCAATTTCTGCTTTAAACTTTAGTTACCATCCCAAAATGAATCACTGAGATGAAAAAAGTTGATTTCGGAGCATGATTTTTGAACAGGATCTTCAACGGTTTTGTGGTGTATGAGAAATTCCCTAAGCCCCGGACCCATTGATTTTGGTCAAAAATAAAAAATTTAAAAGTGCCCCAATTTCTGCTTTAAACTTTAGATACCATTTCAAAATGAATCACTGAGATGAAAAAAGATGATTTCGGAGCATGATATGTGAACAGGAGCTTCAATGGTTTTGTGGCGTATGAGAAATTCCCTAAGACCCGAACCCATCGATTTTGGTCAAAAATAAAAAATTTAAAAGTGCCCCAATTTCTGCTTTAAACTTTAGTTACCATCCCAAAATGAATCACTGAGATGAAAAAAGTTGATTTCGGAGCATGATTTTTGAACAGGAGCTTCAACGGTTTTGTGGTGTATGAGAAATTCCCTAAGCCCTGGACCCATTGATTTTGGTCAAAAATAAAAAATTTAAAAGTGCCCCAATTTCTGCTTTAAACTTTAGTTACCATCTCAAAATGAATCACTAAGATGAAAAAAGTTGATTTTGGAGCATTATTTTTGAACAGGAGCTTCAATGGTTTTGTGGCATATGAGAAATTCCCTAAGCCCCGGACCCATCGATTTTGGTCAAAAATGAAAAATTTTAAAGTGCCCCAATTTCTGCTTTAAACTTTAGTTACCATCCCTAAATGAATCACTGAGATGAAAAAAGTTGATTTCGGAGCATAATTTTTGAACAGGAGCTTCAACGGTTTTGTGGTGTATGAGAAATTCCCTAAGCCCCAGACCCATCGATTTTGGTCAAAAATAAAAAATTTAAAAGTGCCCCAATTTCTGCTTTAAACTTTAGTAACCATCCCAAAATGAATCACTGAGATGAAAAAAGTTGATTTCGGAGCATGATTTTTGAACAGGAGCTTCAACGGTTTTGTGGTGTATGAGAAATTCCCTAAGCCCCAGACCCATCGATTTTGGTCAAAAATTTTTTTTAAAAGTGCCCCAATTTCTGCTTTAAACTTTACTTACCATCCCAAAATGAATCACTAAGATGAAAAAAGTTGATTTCGGAGCATTATTTTTGAACAGGAGCTTCAATGGTTTTGTGGTGTTTGAGAAATTCCCTAAGCCCCGGACCGATCAATTTTGGTCAAATATAAAAAATTTAAAAGTGCCCCAATTTCTGCTTTAAAGTTTAGTTACCATCTCAAAATGAATCACTGAGATGAAAAAAGTTGATTTCGGAGCATGATTTGTGAACAGGAGCTTCAATGGTTTTGTGGCATATGAGAAATTCCCTAAGCCCCAGACCCATCGATTTTGGTCAAAAATAAAAAATTTAAAAGTGCCCCAATTTCTGCTTTAAAGTTTAGTTACCATCTCAAAATGAATCACTGAGATGAAAAAAGTTGATTTGGGAGCATGATTTTTGAACAGGAGCTTCAATGGTTTTGTGGCATATGAGAAATTCCTTAAGCTATAGACCCATTGATTTTGGTCAAAAATAAAAAAATTAAAAGTGCCCCAATTTCTGCTTTAAACTTTAGTTACCATCCCAAAATGAATCACTGAGATGTAAAAAGTTGATTTCGGAGCATGATTTTTGAACAGGAGCTTCAATGGTTTTGTGGTGTTTGAGAAATTCCCTAAGCCCCAGACCCATCGATTTTGGTCAAAAATAAAAAAATTAAAAGTGCCCCAATTTCTGCTTTAAAGTTTATTTACCATCCCAAAATGAATCACTGAGATGAAAAAAGTTGATTTCGGAGCATGATTTTTGAACAGGAGCTTCAACGGTTTTGTGGTGTATGAGAAATTCCCTAAGCCACGGACCCATTGATTTTGGTCAAAAATAAAAAATTTAAAAGTGCCCCAATTTCTGCTTTAAACTTTAGTTACCATTTCAAAATGAATCACTGAGATGAAAAAAGATGATTTCGGAGCATGATATGTGAACAGGAGCTTCAATGGTTTTGTGGCATATGAGAAATTCCCTAAGACCCGAACCCATCGATTTTGGTCAAAAATAAAAAATTTAAAAGTGCCCCAATTTCTGCTTTAAACTTTAGTTACCATCTCAAAATGAATCACTGAGATGAAAAAAGTTGATTTCGGAGCATGATTTTTGAACAGGAGCTTCAATGGTTTTGTGGTGTATGAGAAATTCCCTAAGCCCTGGACCCATTGATTTTGGTCAAAAATAAAAAATTTAAAAGTGCCCCAATTTCTGCTTTAAACTTTAGTTACCATCTCAAAATGAATCACTAAGATGAAAAAAGTTGATTTCGGAGCATTATTTTTGAACAGGAGCTTCAATGGTTTTGTGGCATATGAGAAATTCCCTAAGCCCCGGACCCATCGATTTTGGTCAAAAATTAAAAATTTTAAAGTGCCCCAATTTCTGCTTTAAACTTTAGTTACCATCCCTAAATGAATCACTGAGATGAAAAAAGTTGATTTTGGAGCATGATTTTTGAACAGGAGCTTCAATGGTTTTGTGGTGTTTGAGAAATTCCCTAAGCCCCGGACCGATCAATTTTGGTCAAATATAAAATTTTTTAAAGTGCCCTAATTTCTGCTTTAAAGTTTAGTTACCATCTCAAAATGAATCACTGAGATGAAAAAAGTTGATTTGGGAGCATGATTTTTGAACAGGAGCTTCAATGGTTTTGTGGCATATGAGAAATTCCCTAAGCCATAGACCCATCGATTTTGGTCAAAAATAAAAAAATTAAAAGTGCCCCAATTTCTGCTTTAAACTTTAGTTACCATCCCAAAATGAATCACTGAGATGAAAAAAGTTGATTTCGGAGCATGATTTTTGAACAGGAGCTTCAACGGTTTTGTGGTGTATGAGAAATTCCCTAAGCCCCGGACCCATCGATTTTGGTCAAAAATAAAAAAAATTAAAAGTGCCCCAATTTCTGCTTTAAACTTTAGTTACCATCCCAAAATGAATCACTGAGATGAAAAAAGATGATTTCGGAGCATGATTTGTGAACAAGAGCTTCAATGGTTTTGTGGTGTTTGAGAAATTCCCTAAGCCCCGCACCCATCGATTTTGGGCAAACATAAAAAATGTAAAAGTGCCCCAATTTCTGCTTTAAACTTTAGTTACCATCCCAAAATGAATCACTGAGATGATAAAAGTTAATTTTGGAGCATGATTTTTGAACAGGAGCTTGAACGGTTTTGTGGTGTATGAGAAATTCCCTAAGCCATAGATCCATCGATTTTGGTCAAAAATAAAAAATGTAAAAGTGCCCCAATTTCTGCTTTAAACTTTAGTTACCATCCCAAAATGAATCACTGAGATGAAAAAAGTTGATTTCGTAGCATGATTTTTGAACAGGAGCTTCAACGGTTTTGTGGTGTATGAGAAATTCCCTAAGCCCCAGACCCATCGATTTTGGTCAAAAATAAAAAATTTAAAAGTGCCCCAATTTCTGCTTTAAACTTTACTTACCATCCCAAAATGAATCACTGAGATAAAAAAAAGTTGATTTCGGAGCATGATTTTTGAACAGGAGCTTCAATGGTTTTGTGGTGTTTGAGAAATTCCCTAAGCCCTGGACCGATCAATTTTGGTCAAAAATAAAAAATTTAAAAGTGCCCCAATTTCTGCTTTAAAGTTTAGTTACCATCTCAAAATGAATCACTGAGATGAAAAAAGTTGATTTGGGAGCATGATTTTTGAACAGGAGCTTCAATGGTTTTGTGGCATATGAGAAATTCCCTAATCCATAGACCCATTGATTTTGGTCAAAAATAAAAAAATTAAAAGTGCCCCAATTTCTGCTTTAAACTTTAGTTACCATCCCAAAATGAATCACTGAGATGAAAAAAGTTGATTTCGGAGCATGATTTTTGAACAGGATCTTCAACGGTTTTGTGGTGTATGAGAAATTCCCTAAGCCCCGGACCCATTGATTTTGGTCAAAAATAAAAAATTTAAAAGTGCCCCAATTTCTGCTTTAAACTTTAGATACCATTTCAAAATGAATCACTGAGATGAAAAAAGATGATTTCGGAGCATGATATGTGAACAGGAGCTTCAATGGTTTTGTGGCGTATGAGAAATTCCCTAAGACCCGAAACCATCGATTTTGGTCAAAAATAAAAAATTTAAAAGTGCCCCAATTTCTGCTTTAAACTTTAGTTACCATCCCAAAATGAATCACTGAGATGAAAAAAGTTGATTTCGGAGCATGATTTTTGAACAGGAGCTTCAACGGTTTTGTGGTGTATGAGAAATTCCCTAAGCCCTGGACCCATTGATTTTGGTCAAAAATAAAAAATTTAAAAGTGCCCCAATTTCTGCTTTAAACTTTAGTTACCATCTCAAAATGAATCACTAAGATGAAAAAAGTTGATTTTGGAGCATTATTTTTGAACAGGAGCTTCAATGGTTTTGTGGCATATGAGAAATTCCCTAAGCCCCGGACCCATCGATTTTGGTCAAAAATGAAAAATTTTAAAGTGCCCCAATTTCTGCTTTAAACTTTAGTTACCATCCCTAAATGAATCACTGAGATGAAAAAAGTTGATTTCGGAGCATAATTTTTGAACAGGAGCTTCAACGGTTTTGTGGTGTATGAGAAATTCCCTAAGCCCCAGACCCATCGATTTTGGTCAAAAATAAAAAATTTAAAAGTGCCCCAATTTCTGCTTTAAACTTTAGTAACCATCCCAAAATGAATCACTGAGATGAAAAAAGTTGATTTCGGAGCATGATTTTTGAACAGGAGCTTCAACGGTTTTGTGGTGTATGAGAAATTCCCTAAGCCCCAGACCCATCGATTTTGGTCAAAATTTTTTTTTAAAAGTGCCCCAATTTCTGCTTTAAACTTTACTTACCATCCCAAAATGAATCACTAAGATGAAAAAAGTTGATTTCGGAGCATTATTTTTGAACAGGAGCTTCAATGGTTTTGTGGTGTTTGAGAAATTCCCTAAGCCCCGGACCGATCAATTTTGGTCAAATATAAAAAATTTAAAAGTGCCCCAATTTCTGCTTTAAAGTTTAGTTACCATCTCAAAATGAATCACTGAGATGAAAAAAGTTGATTTCGGAGCATGATTTGTGAACAGGAGCTTCAATGGTTTTGTGGCATATGAGAAATTCCCTAAGCCCCAGACCCATCGATTTTGGTCAAAAATAAAAAATTTAAAAGTGCCCCAATTTCTGCTTTAAAGTTTAGTTACCATCTCAAAATGAATCACTGAGATGAAAAAAGTTGATTTGGGAGCATGATTTTTGAACAGGAGCTTCAATGGTTTTGTGGCATATGAGAAATTCCTTAAGCTATAGACCCATTGATTTTGGTCAAAAATAAAAAAATTAAAAGTGCCCCAATTTCTGCTTTAAACTTTAGTTACCATCCCAAAATGAATCACTGAGATGAAAAAAGTTGATTTCGGAGCATGATTTTTGAACAGGAGCTTCAACGGTTTTGTGGTGTATGAGAAATTCCCTAAGCCCTGGACCCATTGATTTTGGTCAAAAATAAAAAATTTAAAAGTGCCCCAATTTCTGCTTTAAACTTTAGTTACCATCTCAAAATGAATCACTAAGATGAAAAAAGATGATTTCGGAGCATGATATGTGAACAGGAGCTTCAATGGTTTTGTGGTGTATGAGAAATTCCCTAAGACCCGAACCTATCGATTTTGGTCAAAAATAAAAAATTTAAAAGTGCCCCAATTTCTGCTTTAAACTTTAGTTACCATCTCAAAATGAATCACTGAGATGAAAAAAGTTGATTTCGGAGCATGATTTGTGAACATGAGCCTCAATGGTTTTGTGGCATATGAGAAATTCCCTAATCCCCGGACCCATCGATTTTGGTCAAAAATAAAAAAAATTAAAAGTGCCCCAATTTCTGCTTTAAACTTTAGTTACCATCCCAAAATGAATCACTGAGATGAAAAAAGTTGATTTCGGAGCATGATTTTTGAACAGGAGCTTCAACGGTTTTGTGGTGTTTGAGAAATTTCCTAAGCCCCGGACCGATCAATTTTGGTCAAATATAAAAAAATTTAAAGTGCCCCAATTTCTGCTTTAAAGTTTAGTTACCATCTCAAAATGAATCACTGAGATGAAAAAAGATGATTTCGGAGCATGATATGTGAACAGGAGCTTCAATGGTTTTGTGGCATATGAGAAATTCCCTAAGCCATAGACCCATTGATTTTGGTCAAAAATAAAAAAATTAAAAGTGCCCCAATTTCTGCTTTAAACTTTAGTTACCATCCCAAAATGAATCACTGAGATGAAAAAAGTTGATTTCGGAGCATGATTTTTGAACAGGAGCTTCAACGGTTTTGTGGTGTATGAGAAATTCCCTAAGCCACGGACCCATTGATTTTGGTCAAAAAATAAAAAATTTAAAAGTGCCCCAATTTCTGCTTTAAACTTTAGTTACCATTTCAAAATGAATCACTGAGATGAAAAAAGATGATTTCGGAGCATGATATGTGAACAGGAGCTTCAATGGTTTTGTGGTGTATGAGAAATTCCCTAAGACCCGAACCTATCGATTTTGGTCAAAAATAAAAAATTTAAAAGTGCCCCAATTTCTGCTTTAAACTTTAGTTACCATCTCAAAATGAATCACTGAGATGAAAAAAGTTGATTTCGGAGCATGATTTGTGAACAGGAGCTTCAATGGTTTTGTGGCATATGAGAAATTCCCTAATCCCCGGACCCATCGATTTTGGTCAAAAATAAAAAAAATTAAAAGTGCCCCAATTTCTGCTTTAAACTTTAGTTACCATCCCAAAATGAATCACTGAGATGAAAAAAGTTGATTTCGGAGCATGATTTTTGAACAGGAGCTTCAACGGTTTTGTGGTGTATGAGAAATTCCCTAAGCCCTGGACCCATTGATTTTGGTCAAAAATAAAAAATGTAAAAGTGCCCCAATTTCAGCTTTAAACTTTAGTTACCATTTCAAAATGAATCACTGAGATAAAAAAAGATGATTTCGGAGCATGATTTGTGAACAGGAGCTTCAATGGTTTTGTGGCATATGAGAAATTCCCTAAACCACGGACCCATCGATTTTGGTCAAAAATAAAACATTTTTAAAGTGCCCCAATTTCTGCTTTAAACTTTAGTTACCATCCCAAAATGAATCACTGAGATAAAAAAAAGTTGATTTCGGAGCATGATTTTTGAACAGGAGCTTCAATGGTTTTGTGGTGTTTGAGAAATTCCCTAAGCTCCAGACCGATCGATTTTGGTCAAAAATAAAAAATTTAAAAGTGCCCCAATTTCTGCTTTAAAGTTTATTTACCATCTCAAAATGAATCACTGAGATGAAAAAAGTTGATTTAGGAGCATTATTTTTGAACAGGAGCTTCAATGGTTTTGTGGTGTATGAGAAATTCCCTAAGCCATAGACCCATCGATTTTGGTCAAAAATAAAAAAATTAAAAGTGCCCCAATTTCTGCTTTAAAGTTTATTTACCATCCCAAAATGAATCACTGAGATGAAAAAAGTTGATTTCGGAGCATGATTTTTGAACAGGAGCTTCAACGGTTTTGTGGTGTATGAGAAATTCCCTAAGCCACGGACCCATTGATTTTGGTCAAAAATAAAAAATTTAAAAGTGCCCCAATTTCTGCTTTAAACTTTAGTTACCATTTCAAAATGAATCACTGAGATGAAAAAAGATGATTTCGGAGCATGATATGTGAACAGGAGCTTCAATGGTTTTGTGGCATATGAGAAATTCCCTAAGACCCGAACCCATCGATTTTGGTCAAAAATAAAAAATTTAAAAGTGCCCCAATTTCTGCTTTAAACTTTAGTTACCATCTCAAAATGAATCACTGAGATGAAAAAAGTTGATTTCGGAGCATGATTTTTGAACAGGAGCTTCAACGGTTTTGTGGTGTATGAGAAATTCCCTAAGCCCTGGACCCATTGATTTTGGTCAAAAATAAAAAATTTAAAAGTGCCCCAATTTCTGCTTTAAACTTTAGTTACCATCTCAAAATGAATCACTAAGATGAAAAAAGTTGATTTCGGAGCATTATTTTTGAACAGGAGCTTCAATGGTTTTGTGGCATATGAGAAATTCCCTAAGCCCCGGACCCATCGATTTTGGTCAAAAATTAAAAATTTTAAAGTGCCCCAATTTCTGCTTTAAACTTTAGTTACCATCCCTAAATGAATCACTGAGATGAAAAAAGTTGATTTTGGAGCATGATTTTTGAACAGGAGCTTCAATGGTTTTGTGGTGTTTGAGAAATTCCCTAAGCCCCGGACCGATCAATTTTGGTCAAATATAAAAAATTTTAAAGTGCCCTAATTTCTGCTTTAAAGTTTAGTTACCATCTCAAAATGAATCACTGAGATGAAAAAAGTTGATTTGGGAGCATGATTTTTGAACAGGAGCTTCAATGGTTTTGTGGCATATGAGAAATTCCCTAAGCCATAGACCCATCGATTTTGGTCAAAAATAAAAAAATTAAAAGTGCCCCAATTTCTGCTTTAAACTTTAGTTACCATCCCAAAATGAATCACTGAGATGAAAAAAGTTGATTTCGGAGCATGATTTTTGAACAGGAGCTTCAACTGTTTTGTGGTGTATGAGAAATTCCCTAAGCCCCGGACCCATCGATTTTGGTCAAAAATAAAAAAAATTAAAAGTGCCCCAATTTCTGCTTTAAACTTTAGTTACCATCCCAAAATGAATCACTGAGATGAAAAAAGATGATTTCGGAGCATGATTTGTGAACAAGAGCTTCAATGGTTTTGTGGTGTTTGAGAAATTCCCTAAGCCCCGCACCCATCGATTTTGGGCAAACATAAAAAATGTAAAAGTGCCCCAATTTCTGCTTTAAACTTTAGTTACCATCCCAAAATGAATCACTGAGATGATAAAAGTTAATTTTGGAGCATGATTTTTGAACAGGAGCTTGAACGGTTTTGTGGCATATGAGAAATTCCCTAAGCCATAGATCCATCGATTTTGGTCAAAAATAAAAAATGTAAAAGTGCCCCAATTTCTGCTTTAAACTTTAGTTACCATCCCAAAATGAATCACTGAGATGAAAAAAGTTGATTTCGGAGCATGATTTTTGAACAGGAGCTTCAACGGTTTTGTGGTGTATGAGAAATTCCCTAAGCCCCAGACCCATCGATTTTGGTCAAAAATAAAAAATTTAAAAGTGCCCCAATTTCTGCTTTAAACTTTACTTACCATCCCAAAATGAATCACTGAGATAAAAAAAAGTTGATTTCGGAGCATGATTTTTGAACAGGAGCTTCAATGGTTTTGTGGTGTTTGAGAAATTCCCTAAGCCCTGGACCGATCAATTTTGGTCAAAAATAAAAAAATTAAAAGTGCCCCAATTTCTGCTTTAAAGTTTAGTTACCATCTCAAAATGAATCACTGAGATGAAAAAAGTTGATTTGGGAGCATGATTTTTGAACAGGAGCTTCAATGGTTTTGTGGCATATGAGAAATTCCCTAATCCATAGACCCATTGATTTTGGTCAAAAATAAAAAAATTAAAAGTGCCCCAATTTCTGCTTTAAACTTTAGTTACCATCCCAAAATGAATCACTGAGATGAAAAAAGTTGATTTCGGAGCATGATTTTTGAACAGGATCTTCAACGGTTTTGTGGTGTATGAGAAATTCCCTAAGCCCCGGACCCATTGATTTTGGTCAAAAATAAAAAATTTAAAAGTGCCCCAATTTCTGCTTTAAACTTTAGATACCATTTCAAAATGAATCACTGAGATGAAAAAAGATGATTTCGGAGCATGATATGTGAACAGGAGCTTCAATGGTTTTGTGGCGTATGAGAAATTCCCTAAGACCCGAACCCATCGATTTTGGTCAAAAATAAAAAATTTAAAAGTGCCCCAATTTCTGCTTTAAACTTTAGTTACCATCCCAAAATGAATCACTGAGATGAAAAAAGTTGATTTCGGAGCATGATTTTTGAACAGGAGCTTCAACGGTTTTGTGGTGTATGAGAAATTCCCTAAGCCCTGGACCCATTGATTTTGGTCAAAAATAAAAAATTTAAAAGTGCCCCAATTTCTGCTTTAAACTTTAGTTACCATCTCAAAATGTATCACTAAGATGAAAAAAGTTGATTTCGGAGCATTATTTTTGAACAGGAGCTTCAATGGTTTTGTGGCATATGAGAAATTCCCTAAGCCACGGACCCATCGATTTTGGTCAAAAATAAAAATTTTTGAAGTGCCCCAATTTCTACTTTAAACTTTAGTTACCATCCCAAAATGAATCACTCAGATAAAAAAGTTGATTTCGGAGCATGATTTTTGAACAGGAGCTTCAACGGTTTTGTGGCATATGAGAAATTCCCTAAGCCACGGACCCATCGATTTTGGTCAAAAATGAAAAATTAAAAGTGCCCCAATTTCTGCTTTAAACTTTACTTACCATCCCAAAATGAATCACTGAGATAAAAAAAAGTTGATTTCGGAGCATGATTTTTGAACAGGAGCTTCAATGGTTTTGTGGTGTTTGAGAAATTCCCTAAGCCCCGGACCGATCAATTTTGGTCAAATATAAAAAAAATTAAACTGCCCCAATTTCTGCTTTAAAGTTTAGTTACCATCTCAAAATGAATCACTGAGATGAAAAAAGTTGATTTGGGAGCATGATTTTTGAACAGGAGCTTCAATGGTTTTGTGGCATATGAGAAATTCCCTAAGCCATAGACCCATTGATTTTGGTCAAAAATAAAAAAATTAAAAGTGCCCCAATTTCTGCTTTAAACTTTAGTTACCATCCCAAAATGAATCACTGAGATGAAAAAAGTTGATTTCGGAGCATGATTTTTGAACAGGAGCTTCAACGGTTTTGTGGTGTATGAGAAATTCCCTAAGCCACGGACCCATTGATTTTGGTCAAAAATAAAAAATTTAAAAGTGCCCCAATTTCTGCTTTAAACTTTAGTTACCATTTCAAAATGAATCACTGAGATGAAAAAAGATGATTTCGGAGCATGATATGTGAACAGGAGCTTCAATGGTTTTGTGGTGTATGAGAAATTCCCTAAGACCCGAACCTATCGATTTTGGTCAAAAATAAAAAATGTAAAAGTGCCCCAATTTCAGCTTTAAACTTTAGTTACCATTTCAAAATGAATCACTGAGATAAAAAAAAGATGATTTCGGAGCATGATTTGTGAACAGGAGCTTCAATGGTTTTGTGGCATATGAGAAATTCCCTAAACCACGGACCCATCGATTTTGGTCAAAAATAAAACATTTTTAAAGTGCCCCAATTTCTGCTTTAAACTTTAGTTACCATCCCAAAATGAATCACTGAGATAAAAAAAAGTTGATTTCGGAGCATGATTTTTGAACAGGAGCTTCAATGGTTTTGTGGTGTTTGAGAAATTCCCTAAGCCCCAGACCGATCGATTTTGGTCAAAAATAAAAAATTTAAAAGTGCCCCAATTTCTGCTTTAAAGTTTATTTACCATCTCAAAATGAATCACTGAGATGAAAAAAGTTGATTTCGGAGCATTATTTTTGAACAGGAGCTTCAATGGTTTTGTGGCATATGAGAAATTCCCTAAGCCCCGGACCCATCGATTTTGGTCAAAAATAAAAATTTTTGAAGTGCCCCAATTTCTACTTTAAACTTTAGTTACCATCCCAAAATGAATCACTCAGATAAAAAAGTTGATTTCGGAGCATGATTTTTGAACAGGAGCTTCAACGGTTTTGTGGCGTATGAGAAATTCCCTAAGCCACGGACCCATCGATTTTGGTCAAAAATGAAAAATTAAAAGTGCCCCAATTTCTGCTTTAAACTTTACTTACCATCCCAAAATGAATCACTGAGATAAAAAAAGTTGATTTCGGAGCATGATTTTTGAACAGGAGCTTCAATGGTTTTGTGGTGTTTGAGAAATTCCCTAAGCCCCGGACCGATCAATTTTGGTCAAATATAAAAAAAATTAAAGTGCCCCAATTTCTGCTTTAAAGTTTAGTTACCATCTCAAAATGAATCACTGAGATGAAAAAAGTTGATTTGGGAGCATGATTTTTGAACAGGAGCTTCAATGGTTTTGTGGCATATGAGAAATTCCCTAAGCCATAGACCCATTGATTTTGGTCAAAAATAAAAAAATTAAAAGTGCCCCAATTTCTGCTTTAAACTTTAGTTACCATCCCAAAATGAATCACTGAGATGAAAAAAGTTGATTTCGGAGCATGATATGTGAACAGGAGCTTCAATGGTTTTGTGGTGTATGAGAAATTCCCTAAGACCCGAACCTATCGATTTTGGTCAAAAATAAAAAATTTAAAAGTGCCCCAATTTCTGCTTTAAACTTTAGTTACCATCTCAAAATGAATCACTGAGATGAAAAAAGTTGATTTCGGAGCATGATTTGTGAACAGGAGCTTCAATGGTTTTGTAGCATATGAGAAATTCCCTAATCCCCGGACCCATCGATTTTGGTCAAAAATAAAAAAAATTAAAAGTGCCCCAATTTCTGCTTTAAACTTTAGTTACCATCCCAAAATGAATCACTGAGATGAAAAAAGTTGATTTCGGAGCATGATTTTTGAACAGGAGCTTCAACGGTTTTGTGGTGTATGAGAAATTCCCTAAGCCCTGGACCCATTGATTTTGGTCAAAAATAAAAAATGTAAAAGTGCCCCAATTTCAGCTTTAAACTTTAGTTACCATTTCAAAATGAATCACTGAGATTAAAAAAAGATGATTTCGGAGCATGATTTGTGAACAGGAGCTTCAATGGTTTTGTGGCATATGAGAAATTCCCTAAACCACGGACCCATCGATTTTGGTCAAAAATAAAACATTTTTAAAGTGCCCCAATTTCTGCTTTAAACTTTAGTTACCATCCCAAAATGAATCACTGAGATAAAAAAAAGTTGATTTCGGAGCATGATTTTTGAACAGGAGCTTCAATGGTTTTGTGGTGTTTGAGAAATTCCCTAAGCCCCAGACCGATCGATTTTGGTCAAAAATAAAAAATTTAAAAGTGCCCCAATTTCTGCTTTAAAGTTTATTTACCATCTCAAAATGAATCACTGAGATGAAAAAAGTTGATTTCGGAGCATTATTTTTGAACAGGAGCTTCAATGGTTTTGTGGTGTATGAGAAATTCCCTAAGCCCCAGACCCATCGATTTTGGTCAAAAATAAAACATTTTTAAAGTGCCCCAATTTCTGCTTTAAACTTTAGTTACCATCCCAAAATGAATCACTGAGATGATAAAAGTTAATTTTGGAGCATGATTTTTGAACAGGAGCTTGAACGGTTTTGTGGTGTATGAGAAATTCCCTAAGCCCCGGACCCATTGATTTTGGTCAAAAATAAAAAAAATTAAAAGTGCCCTAATTTCTGCTTTAAAGTTTAGTTACCATCTCAAAATGAATCACTGAGATGAAAAAAGTTGATTTGGGAGCATGATTTTTGAACAGGAGCTTCAATGGTTTTGTGGCATATGAGAAATTCCCTAAGCCATAGACCCATCGATTTTGGTCAAAAATAAAAAAATTTAAAGTGCCCCAATTTCTGCTTTAAACTTTAGTTACCATCCCAAAATGAATCACTGAGATGAAAAAAGTTGATTTCGGAGCATGATTTTTGAACAGGAGCTTCAACGGTTTTGTGGTGTATGAGAAATTCCCTAAGCCCCGGACCCATCGATTTTGGTCAAAAATTAAAAAAATTAAAAGTGCCCCAATTTCTGCTTTAAACTTTAGTTACCGTTTCAAAATGAATCACTGAGATAAAAAAAGATGATTTCGGAGCATGATTTTTGAACAGGAGCTTCAATGGTTTTGTGGCATATGAGAAATTTCCTAAGCCATAGACCCATCGATTTTGGTCAAAAATAAAAAAAATTAAAAGTGCCCCAATTTCTGCTTTAAACTTTAGTTACCATCCCAAAATGAGTCACTGAGATGAAAAAAGATGATTTCGGAGCATGATTTGTGAACAGGAGCTTCAATGGTTTTGTGGCATATGAGAAATTCCCTAAGCCCCAGACCCATCGATTTTGATCAAAAATAAAAAAAATTAAAAGTGCCCCAATTTCTGCTTTAAACTTTAGTTACCATCCCAAAATGAATCACTGAGATGAAAAAAGTTGATTTCGGAGCATGATTTTTGAACAGGAGCTTCAACGGTTTTGTGGTGTATGAGAAATTCCCTAAGCCCTGGACCCATTGATTTTGGTCAAAAATAAAAAATGTAAAAGTGCCCCAATTTCAGCTTTAAACTTTAGTTACCATTTCAAAATGAATCACTGAGATAAAAAAAAAGATGATTTCGGAGCATGATTTGTGAACAGGAGCTTCAATGGTTTTGTGGCATATGAGAAATTCCCTAAACCACGGACCCATCGATTTTGGTCAAAAATAAAACATTTTTAAAGTGCCCCAATTTCTGCTTTAAACTTTAGTTACCATCCCAAAATGAATCACTGAGATAAAAAAAAGTTGATTTCGGAGCATGATTTTTGAACAGGAGCTTCAATGGTTTTGTGGTGTTTGAGAAATTCCCTAAGCCCCAGACCGATCGATTTTGGTCAAAAATAAAAAATTTAAAAGTGCCCCAATTTCTGCTTTAAAGTTTATTTACCATCTCAAAATGAATCACTGAGATGAAAAAAGTTGATTTCGGAGCATTATTTTTGAACAGGAGCTTCAATGGTTTTGTGGCATATGAGAAATTCCCTAAGCCCCGGACCCATCGATTTTGGTCAAAAATAAAAAATTTTGAAGTGCCCCAATTTCTACTTTAAACTTTAGTTACCATCCCAAAATGAATCACTCAGATAAAAAAGTTGATTTGGGAGCATGATTTTTGAACAGGAGCTTCAATGGTTTTGTGGTGTTTGAGAAATTCCCTAAGCCCCGGACCGATCAATTTTGGTCAAATATAAAAAAATTAAAAGTGCCCCAATTTCTGCTTTAAACTTTAGTTACCATTTCAAAATGAATCACTGAGATTAAAAAAAGATGATTTCGGAGCATGATTTGTGAACAGGAGCTTCAATGGTTTTGTGGCATATGAGAAATTCCCTAAACCACGGACCCATCGATTTTGGTCAAAAATAAAACATTTTTAAAGTGCCCCAATTTCTGCTTTAAACTTTAGTTACCATCCCAAAATGAATCACTGAGATAAAAAAAAGTTGATTTCGGAGCATGATTTTTGAACAGGAGCTTCAATGGTTTTGTGGTGTTTGAGAAATTCCCTAAGCCCCAGACCGATCGATTTTGGTCAAAAATAAAAAATTTAAAAGTGCCCCAATTTCTGCTTTAAAGTTTATTTACCATCTCAAAATGAATCACTGAGATGAAAAAAGTTGATTTCGGAGCATTATTTTTGAACAGGAGCTTCAATGGTTTTGTGGTGTATGAGAAATTCCCTAAGCCCCAGACCCATCGATTTTGGTCAAAAATAAAACATTTTTAAAGTGCCCCAATTTCTGCTTTAAACTTTAGTTACCATCCCAAAATGAATCACTGAGATGATAAAAGTTAATTTTGGAGCATGATTTTTGAACAGGAGCTTGAACGGTTTTGTGGTGTATGAGAAATTCCCTAAGCCCCGGACCCATTGATTTTGGTCAAAAATAAAAAAAATTAAAAGTGCCCTAATTTCTGCTTTAAAGTTTAGTTACCATCTCAAAATGAATCACTGAGATGAAAAAAGTTGATTTGGGAGCATGATTTTTGAACAGGAGCTTCAATGGTTTTGTGGCATATGAGAAATTCCCTAAGCCATAGACCCATCGATTTTGGTCAAAAATAAAAAAATTTAAAGTGCCCCAATTTCTGCTTTAAACTTTAGTTACCATCCCAAAATGAATCACTGAGATGAAAAAAGTTGATTTCGGAGCATGATTTTTGAACAGGAGCTTCAACGGTTTTGTGGTGTATGAGAAATTCCCTAAGCCCCGGACCCATCGATTTTGGTCAAAAATTAAAAAAATTAAAAGTGCCCCAATTTCTGCTTTAAACTTTAGTTACCGTTTCAAAATGAATCACTGAGATAAAAAAAGATGATTTCGGAGCATGATTTTTGAACAGGAGCTTCAATGGTTTTGTGGCATATGAGAAATTTCCTAAGCCATAGACCCATCGATTTTGGTCAAAAATAAAAAAAATTAAAAGTGCCCCAATTTCTGCTTTAAACTTTAGTTACCATCCCAAAATGAGTCACTGAGATGAAAAAAGATGATTTCGGAGCATGATTTGTGAACAGGAGCTTCAATGGTTTTGTGGCATATGAGAAATTCCCTAAGCCCCAGACCCATCGATTTTGATCAAAAATAAAAAAAATTAAAAGTGCCCCAATTTCTGCTTTAAACTTTAGTTACCATCCCAAAATGAATCACTGAGATGAAAAAAGTTGATTTCGGAGCATGATTTTTGAACAGGAGCTTCAACGGTTTTGTGGTGTATGAGAAATTCCCTAAGCCCTGGACCCATTGATTTTGGTCAAAAATAAAAAATGTAAAAGTGCCCCAATTTCAGCTTTAAACTTTAGTTACCATTTCAAAATGAATCACTGAGATAAAAAAAAAGATGATTTCGGAGCATGATTTGTGAACAGGAGCTTCAATGGTTTTGTGGCATATGAGAAATTCCCTAAGCCCCGGACCCATCGATTTTGGTCAAAAATAAAAAATTTTGAAGTGCCCCAATTTCTACTTTAAACTTTAGTTACCATCCCAAAATGAATCACTCAGATAAAAAAGTTGATTTGGGAGCATGATTTTTGAACAGGAGCTTCAATGGTTTTGTGGTGTTTGAGAAATTCCCTAAGCCCCGGACCGATCAATTTTGGTCAAATATAAAAAAATTAAAAGTGCCCCAATTTCTGCTTTAAACTTTAGTTACCGTTTCAAAATGAATCACTAAGATAAAAAAAGATGATTTCGGAGCATGATTTTTGAACAGGAGCTTCAATGGTTTTGTGGCATATGAGAAATTCCCTAAGCCATAGACCCATCGATTTTTGAAAAAATAAAAAGTGCCCCAATTTCTGCTTTAAACTTTAGTTACCATCCCAAAATGAATCACTGAGATGAAAAAAGATGATTTCGGAGCATGATTTGTGAACAAGAGCTTCAATGGTTTTGTGGCATATGAGAAATTCCCTAAGCCCCAGACCGATCGATTTTGGTCAAAAATAAAAAAAATAAAAGTGCCCCAATTTCTGCTTTAAACTTTAGTTACCGTTTCAAAATGAATCACTGAGATAAAAAAAAGATGATTTCGGAGCATGATTTGTGAACAGGAGCTTCAATGGTTTTGTGGCGTATGAGAAATTCCCTAAGCCCCGGACCCATCGATTTTGGGCAAAAATAAAAAATTTAAAAGTGCCCCAATTTCTGCTTTAAACTTTAGTTACCATCTCAAAATGAATCACTGAGATGTAAAAAGTTGATTTCGGAGCATTATTTTTGAACAGGAGCTTCAATGGTAGTGTGGTGTTTGAGAAATTCCCTAAGCCCCGCACCCATCGATTTTGGGAAAACATAAAAAATGTAAAAGTGCCACAATTTCTGCTTTAAACTTTAGTTACCATCCCAAAATGAATCACTGAGATGATAAAAGTTAATTTTGGAGCATGATTTTTGAACAGGAGCTTGAACGGTTTTGTAGCATATGAGAAATTCCCTAAGCCATAGATCCATCGATTTTGGTCAAAAATAAAAAATTTAAAAGTGCCCCAATTTCTGCTTTAAACTTTAGTTACCATCCCAAAATGAATCACTGAGATGAAAAAAGTTGATTTCGGAGCATGATTTTTGAACAGGAGCTTCAACGGTTTTGTGGTGTATGAGAAATTCCCTAAGCCCCAGACCCATCGATTTTGGTCAAAAATGTTTTTTTTAAAGTGCCCCAATTTCTGCTTTAAACTTTACTTACCATCCCAAAATGAATCACTGAGATAAAAAAAAGTTGATTTCGGAGCAGGATTTTTGAACAGGAGCTTCAATGGTTTTGTGGTGTTTGAGAAATTCCCTAAGCCCCGGACCGATCAATTTTGGTCAAATATAAAAAATTTAAAAGTGCCCCAATTTCTGCTTTAAAGTTTAGTTACCATCTCAAAATGAATCACTGAGATGAAAAAAGTTGATTTCGGAGCATGATTTGTGAACAGGAGCTTCAATGGTTTTGTGGCATATGAGAAATTCCCTAAGCCCCAGACCCATCGATTTTGGTCAAAAATAAAAAATTTAAAAGTGCCCCAATTTCTGCTTTAAAGTTTAGTTACCATCTCAAAATGAATCACTGAGATGAAAAAAGTTGATTTGGGAGCATGATTTTTGAACAGGAGCTTCAATGGTTTTGTGGCATATGAGAAATTCCCTAAGCTATAGACCCATTGATTTTGGTTAAAAATAAAAAAATTAAAAGTGCCCCAATTTCTGCTTTAAACTTTAGTTACCATCCCAAAATGAATCACTGAGATGAAAAAAGTTGATTTCGGAGCATGATTTTTGAACAGGAGCTTCAACGGTTTTGTGGTGTATGAGAAATTCCCTAAGCCCCGGACCCATTGATTTTGGTCAAAAAAAAAAAATTTAAAAGTGCCCCAATTTCTGCTTTAAACTTTAGTTACCATTTCAAAATGAATCACTGAGATGAAAAAAGATGATTTCGGAGGATGATATGTGAACAGGAGCTTCAATGGTTTTGTGGCGTATGAGAAATTCCCTAAGACCCGAACCCATCGATTTTGGTCAAAAATAAAAAATTTAAAAGTGCCCCAATTTCTGCTTTAGACTTTAGTTACCATCCCAAAATGAATCACTGAGATGAAAAAAGTTGATTTCGGAGCATGATTTTTGAACAGGAGCTTCAACGGTTTTGTGGTGTATGAGAAATTCCCTAAGCCCTGGACCCATTGATTTTGGTCAAAAATAAAAAATTTAAAAGTGCCCCAATTTCTGCTTTAAACTTTAGTTACCATCTCAAAATGAATCACTAAGATGAAAAAAGTTGATTTCGGAGCATTATTTTTGAACAGGAGCTTCAATGGTTTTGTGGCATATGAGAAATTCCCTAAGCCCCGGACCCATCGATTTTGGTCAAAAATAAAAAATTTTGAAGTGCCCCAATTTCTACTTTAAACTTTAGTTACCATCCCAAAATGAATCACTCAGATAAAAAAGTTGATTTCGGAGCATGATTTTTGAACAGGAGCTTCAACGGTTTTGTGGCGTATGAGAAATTCCCTAAGCCACGGACCCATCGATTTTGATCAAAAATGAAAAATTAAAAGTGCCCCAATTTCTGCTTTAAACTTTACTTACCATCCCAAAATGAATCACTGAGATAAAAAAAAGTTGATTTCGGAGCATGATTTTTGAACAGGAGCTTCAATGGTTTTGTGGTGTTTCAGAAATTTCCTAAGCCCCGGACCGATCAATTTTGGTCAAATATAAAAAAAATTAAAGTGCCCCAATTTCTGCTTTAAAGTTTAGTTACCATCTCAAAATGAATCACTGAGATGAAAAAAGTTGATTTGGGAGCATGATTTTTGAACAGGAGCTT
This sequence comes from Pseudophryne corroboree, assembly GCF_028390025.1. Classification (NCBI taxonomy): domain Eukaryota; kingdom Metazoa; phylum Chordata; class Amphibia; order Anura; family Myobatrachidae; genus Pseudophryne; species Pseudophryne corroboree. The sequence goes on along the minus strand of NC_086446.1, from coordinate 26,479,093 downwards.
CAATGGTTTTGTGGCATATGAGAAATTCCCTAAGCCATAGACCCATTGATTTTGGTCAAAAATAAAAAAATTAAAAGTGCCCCAATTTCTGCTTTAAACTTTAGTTACCATCCCGAAATGAATCACTGAGATGAAAAAAGTTGATTTCGGAGCATGATTTTTGAACAGGAGCTTCAACGGTTTTGTGGTGTATGAGAAATTCCCTAAGCCACGGACCCATTGATTTTGGTAAAAAAATAAAAAATTTAAAAGTGCCCCAATTTCTGCTTTAAACTTTAGTTACCATTTCAAAATGAATCACTGAGATGAAAAAAGATGATTTCGGAGCATGATATGTGAACTGGAGCTTCAATGGTTTTGTGGTGTATGAGAAATTCCCTAAGACCCGAACCTATCGATTTTGGTCAAAAATAAAAATTTAAAAGTGCCCCAATTTCTGCTTTAAACTTTAGTTACCATCTCAAAATGAATCACTGAGATGAAAAAAGTTGATTTCGGAGCATGATTTGTGAACAGGAGCTTCAATGGTTTTGTGGCATATGAGAAATTCCCTAATCCCCGGACCCATCGATTTTGGTCAAAAATAAAAAAAATTAAAAGTGCCCCAATTTCTGCTTTAAACTTTAGTTACCATCCCAAAATGAATCACTGAGATGAAAAAAGTTGATTTCGGAGCATGATTTTTGAACAGGAGCTTCAACGGTTTTGTGGTGTATGAGAAATTCCCTAAGCCCTGGACCCATTGATTTTGATCAAAAATAAAAAATGTAAAAGTGCCCCAATTTCAGCTTTAAACTTTAGTTACCATTTCAAAATGAATCACTGAGATAAAAAAAAGATGATTTCGGAGCATGATTTGTGAACAGGAGCTTCAATGGTTTTGTGGCATATGAGAAATTCCCTAAACCACGGACCCATCGATTTTGGTCAAAAATAAAACATTTTTAAAGTGCCCCAATTTCTGCTTTAAACTTTAGTTACCATCCCAAAATGAATCACTGAGATAAAAAAAAAGTTGATTTCGGAGCATGATTTTTGAACAGGAGCTTCAATGGTTTTGTGGTGTTTGAGAAATTCCCTAAGCCCCAGACCGATCGATTTTGGTCAAAAATAAAAAATTTAAAAGTGCCCCAATTTCTGCTTTAAAGTTTATTTACCATCTCAAAATGAATCACTGAGATGAAAAAAGTTGATTTCGGAGCATTATTTTTGAACAGGAGCTTCAATGGTTTTGTGGTGTATGAGAAATTCCCTAAGCCATAGACCCATCGATTTTGGTCAAAAATAAAAAAATTAAAAGTGCCCCAATTTCTGCTTTAAAGTTTATTTACCATCCCAAAATGAATCACTGAGATGAAAAAAGTTGATTTCGGAGCATGATTTTTGAACAGGAGCTTCAACGGTTTTGTGGTGTATGAGAAATTCCCTAAGCCACGGACCCATTGATTTTGGTCAAAAATAAAAAATTTAAAAGTGCCCCAATTTCTGCTTTAAACTTTAGTTACCATTTCAAAATGAATCACTGAGATGAAAAAAGATGATTTCGGAGCATGATATGTGAACAGGAGCTTCAATGGTTTTGTGGCATATGAGAAATTCCCTAAGACCCGAACCCATCGATTTTGGTCAAAAAAAAAAAATTTAAAAGTGCCCCAATTTCTGCTTTAAACTTTAGTTACCATCTCAAAATGAATCACTGAGATGAAAAAAGTTGATTTCGGAGCATGATATGTGAACAGGAGCTTCAATGGTTTTGTGGTGTTTGAGAAATTCCCTAAGCCCCAGACCGATCGATTTTGGTCAAAAATAAAAAATTTAAAAGTGCCCCAATTTCTGCTTTAAAGTTTATTTACCATCTCAAAATGAATCACTGAGATGAAAAAAGTTGATTTCGGAGCATGATTTGTGAACAGGAGCTTCAATGGTTTTGTGGCATATGAGAAATTCCCTAAGCCCCGCACCCATCGATTTTGGGCAAAAATAAAAAAAATTAAAAGTGCCCCAATTTCTGCTTTAAAGTTTAGTTACCATCCCAAAATGAATCACTGAGATGAAAAAAGTTGATTTCGGAGCATGATTTTTGAACAGGAGCTTCAACGGTTTTGTGGTGTATGAGAAATTCCCTAAGCCCTGGACCCATTGATTTTGCTCAAAAATAAAAAATGTAAAAGTGCCCCAATTTCAGCTTTAAACTTTAGTTACCATTTCAAAATGAATCACTGAGATAAAAAAAAGATGATTTCGGAGCATGATTTGTGAACAGGAGCTTCAATGGTTTTGTGGCATATGAGAAATTCCCTAAACCACGGACCCATCGATTTTGGTCAAAAATAAAACATTTTTAGAGTGCCCCAATTTCTGCTTTAAACTTTAGTTACCATCCCAAAATGAATCACTGAGATAAAAAAAAGTTGATTTCGGAGCATGATTTTTGAACAGGAGCTTCAATGGTTTTGTGGTGTTTGAGAAATTCCCTAAGCCCCAGACCGATCGATTTTGGTCAAAAATAAAAAATTTAAAAGTGCCCCAATTTCTGCTTTAAAGTTTATTTACCATCTCAAAATGAATCACTGAGATGAAAAAAGTTGATTTCGGAGCATTATTTTTGAACAGGAGCTTCAATGGTTTTGTGGTGTATGAGAAATTCCCTAAGCCATAGACCCATCGATTTTGGTCAAAAATAAAAAAATTAAAAGTGCCCCAATTTCTGCTTTAAAGTTTATTTACCATCCCAAAATGAATCACTGAGATGAAAAAAGTTGATTTCGGAGCATGATTTTTGAACAGGAGCTTCAACGGTTTTGTGGTGTATGAGAAATTCCCTAAGCCACGGACCCATTGATTTTGGTCAAAAATAAAAAATTTAAAAGTGCCCCAATTTCTGCTTTAAACTTTAGTTACCATTTCAAAATGAATCACTGAGATGAAAAAAGATGATTTCGGAGCATGATATGTGAACAGGAGCTTCAATGGTTTTGTGGCATATGAGAAATTCCCTAAGACCCGAACCCATCGATTTTGGTCAAAAATAAAAAATTTAAAAGTGCCCCAATTTCTGCTTTAAACTTTAGTTACCATCTCAAAATGAATCACTGAGATGAAAAAACATGATTTCGGAGCATGATTTGTGAACAGGAGCTTCAATGGTTTTGTGGCATATGAGAAATTCCCTAAGCCCCGCACCCATCGATTTTGGGCAAAAATAAAAATAATTAAAAGTGCCCCAATTTCTGCTTTAAACTTTAGTTACCATCCCAAAATGAATCACTGAGATGAAAAAAGTTGATTTCGGAGCATGATTTTTGAACAGGAGCTTCAACGGTTTTGTGGTGTATGAGAAATTCCCTAAGCCCTGGACCCATTGATTTTGGTCAAAAATAAAAAATTTAAAAGTGCCCCAATTTCTGCTTTAAACTTTAGTTACCATCTCAAAATTAATCACTAAGATGAAAAAAGTTGATTTTGGAGCATTATTTTTGAACAGGAGCTTCAATGGTTTTGTGGTGTTTGAGAAATTCCCTAAGCCCCGGACCGATCAGTTTTGTTCAAATATAAAAAATTTAAAAGTGCCCCAATTTCTGCTTTAAAGTTTAGTTACCATCTCAAAATGAATCACTGAGATGAAAAAAGTTGATTTGGGAGCATGATTTTTGAACAGGAGCTTCAATGGTTTTGTGGCATATGAGAAATTCCCTAAGCTATAGACCCATTGATTTTGGTCAAAAATAAAAAATTAAAAGTGCCCCAATTTCTGCTTTAAACTTTAGTTACCATCCCAAAATGAATCACTGAGATGAAAAAAGTTGATTTCGGAGCATGATTTTTGAACAGGAGCTTCAACGGTTTTGTGGTGTATGAGAAATTCCCTAAGCCCCGGACCCATTGATTTTGGTCAAAAATAAAAAATTTAAAAGTGCCCCAATTTCTGCTTTAAACTTTAGTTACCATTTCAAAATGAATCACTGAGATGAAAAAAGATGATTTCGGAGGATGATATGTGAACAGGAGCTTCAATGGTTTTGTGGCGTATGAGAAATTCCCTAAGACCCGAACCCATCGATTTTGGTCAAAAATAAAAAATTTAAAAGTGCCCCAATTTCTGCTTTAGACTTTAGTTACCATCCCAAAATGAATCACTAAGATGAAAAAAGTTGATTATGGAGCATGATTTTTGAACAGGAGCTTCAACGGTTTTGTGGTGTATGAGAAATTCCCTAAGCCCTGGACCCATTGATTTTGGTCAAAAATAAAAAATTTAAAAGTGCCCCAATTTCTGCTTTAAACTTTAGTTACCATCTCAAAATGAATCACTAAGATGAAAAAAGTTGATTTTGGAGCATTATTTTTGAACAGGAGCTTCAATGGTTTTGTGGCATATGAGAAATTCCCTAAGCCCCGGACCCATCGATTTTGGTCAAAAATGAAAAATTTTAAAGTGCCCCAATTTCTGCTTTAAACTTTAGTTACCATCCCTAAATGAATCACTGAGATGAAAAAAGTTGATTTCGGAGCATAATTTTTGAACAGGAGCTTCAACGGTTTTGTGGTGTATGAGAAATTCCCTAAGCCCCAGACCCATCGATTTTGGTCAAAAATAAAAAATTTAAAAGTGCCCCAATTTCTGCTTTAAACTTTAGTTACCATCCCAAAATGAATCACTGAGATGAAAAAAGTTGATTTCGGAGCATGATTTTTGAACAGGAGCTTCAACGGTTTTGTGGTGTATGAGAAATTCCCTAAGCCCCAGACCCATCGATTTTGGTCAAATTTTTTTTTTAAAAGTGCCCCAATTTCTGCTTTAAACTTTACTTACCATCCCAAAATGAATCACTAAGATGAAAAAAGTTGATTTCGGAGCATTATTTTTGAACAGGAGCTTCAATGGTTTTGTGGTGTTTGAGAAATTCCCTAAGCCCCGGACCGATCAATTTTGGTCAAATATAAAAAATTTAAAAGTGCCCCAATTTCTGCTTTAAAGTTTAGTTACCATCTCAAAATGAATCACTGAGATGAAAAAAGTTGATTTCGGAGCATGATTTGTGAACAGGAGCTTCAATGGTTTTGTGGCATATGAGAAATTCCCTAAGCCCCAGACCCATCGATTTTGGTCAAAAATAAAAAAAATTAAAAGTGCCCCAATTTCTGCTTTAAACTTTAGTTACCATCCCAAAATGAATCACTGAGATGAAAAAAGTTGATTTCGGAGCATGATTTTTGAACAGGAGCTTCAACGGTTTTGTGGTGTATGAGAAATTCCCTAAGCCCTGGACCCATTGATTTTGGTCAAAAATAAAAAATGTAAAAGTGCCCCAATTTCAGCTTTAAACTTTAGTTACCATTTCAAAATGAATCACTGAGATAAAAAAAGATGATTTCGGAGCATGATTTGTGAACAGGAGCTTCAATGGTTTTGTGGCATATGAGAAATTCCCTAAACCACGGACCCATCGATTTTGGTCAAAAATAAAACATTTTTAAAGTGCCCCAATTTCTGCTTTAAACTTTAGTTACCATCCCAAAATGAATCACTGAGATAAAAAAAAGTTGATTTCGGAGCATGATTTTTGAACAGGAGCTTCAATGGTTTTGTGGTGTTTGAGAAATTCCCTAAGCCCCAGACCGATCGATTTTGGTCAAAAATAAAAAATTTAAAAGTGCCCCAATTTCTGCTTTAAAGTTTATTTACCATCTCAAAATGAATCACTGAGATGAAAAAAGTTGATTTCGGAGCATTATTTTTGAACAGGAGCTTCAATGGTTTTGTGGTGTATGAGAAATTCCCTAAGCCATAGACCCATCGATTTTGGTCAAAAATAAAAAAATTAAAAGTGCCCCAATTTCTGCTTTAAAGTTTATTTACCATCCCAAACTGAATCACTGAGATGAAAAAAGTTGATTTCGGAGCATGATTTTTGAACAGGAGCTTCAACGGTTTTGTGGTGTATGAGAAATTCCCTAAGCCACGGACCCATTGATTTTGTTCAAAAATAAAAAATTTAAAAGTGCCCCAATTTCTGCTTTAAACTTTAGTTACCATTTCAAAATGAATCACTGAGATGAAAAAAGATGATTTCGGAGCATGATATGTGAACAGGAGCTTCAATGGTTTTGTGGCATATGAGAAATTCCCTAAGACCCGAACCCATCGATTTTGGTCAAAAATAAAAAATTTAAAAGTGCCCCAATTTCTGCTTTAAACTTTAGTTACCATCTCAAAATGAATCACTGAGATGAAAAAACTTGATTTCGGAGCATGATTTGTGAACAGGAGCTTCAATGGTTTTGTGGCATATGAGAAATTCCCTAAGCCCCGCACCCATCGATTTTGGGCAAAAATAAAAAAAATTAAAAGTGCCCCAATTTCTGCTTTAAACTTTAGTTACCATCCCAAAATGAATCACTGAGATGAAAAAAGTTGATTTCGGAGCATGATTTTTGAACAGGAGCTTCAACGGTTTTGTGGTGTATGAGAAATTCTCTAAGCCCTGGACCCATTGATTTTGGTCAAAAATAAAAAATTTAAAAGTGCCCCAATTTCTGCTTTAAACTTTAGTTACCATCTCAAAATGAATCACTAAGATGAAAAAAGTTGATTTCGGAGCATTATTTTTGAACAGGAGCTTCAATGGTTTTGTGGCATATGATAAATTCCCTAAGCCCCGGACCCATCGATTTTGGTCAAAAATGAAAAATTTTAAAGTGCCCCAATTTCTGCTTTAAACTTTAGTTACCATCCCTAAATGAATCACTGAGATGAAAAAAGTTGATTTTGGAGCATGATTTTTGAACAGGAGCTTCAATGGTTTTGTGGTGTTTGAGAAATTCCCTAAGCCCCGGACCGATCAATTTTGGTCAAATATAAAAATTTTTAAAGTGCCCTAATTTCTGCTTTAAAGTTTAGTTACCATCTCAAAATGAATCACTGAGATGAAAAAAGTTGATTTGGGAGCATGATTTTTGAACAGGAGCTTCAATGGTTTTGTGGCATATGAGAAATTCCCTAAGCCATAGACCCATCGATTTTGGTCAAAAATAAAAAAATTAAAAGTGCCCCAATTTCTGCTTTAAACTTTAGTTACCATCCCAAAATGAATCACTGAGATGAAAAAAGTTGATTTCGGAGCATGATTTTTGAACAGGAGCTTCAACGGTTTTGTGGTGTATGAGAAATTCCCTAAGCCCCGGACCCATCGATTTTGGTCAAAAATTAAAAAAATTAAAAGTGCCCCAATTTCTGCTTTAAACTTTAGTTACCGTTTCAAAATGAATCACTGAGATAAAAAAAAGATGATTTCGGAGCATGATTTTTGAACAGGAGCTTCAATGGTTTTGTGGCATATGAGAAATTCACTAAGCCATAGACCCATCGATTTTTGTCAAAAATAAAAAAAATTAAAAGTGCCCCAATTTCTGCTTTAAACTTTAGTTACCATCCCAAAATGAATCACTGAGATGAAAAAAGATGATTTCGGAGCATGATTTGTGAACAAGAGCTTCAATGGTTTTGTGGCATATGAGAAATTCCCTAAGCCCCAGACCGATCGATTTTGGTCAAAAATAAAAAAAAAATAAAAGTGCCCCAATTTCTACTTTAAACTTTAGTTACCGTTTCAAAATGAATCACTGAGATAAAAAAAAGATGATTTCGGAGCATGATTTGTGAACAGGAGCTTCAATGGTTTTGTGGCGTATGAGAAATTCCCTAAGCCCCGGACCCATCGATTTTGGGCAAAATAAAAAATTTAAAAGTGCCCCAATTTCTGCTTTAAACTTTAGTTACCATCTCAAAATGAATCACTGAGATGTAAAAAGTTGATTTCGGAGCATTATTTTTGAACAGGAGCTTCAATGGTATTGTGGTGTTTGAGAAATTCCCTAAGCCCCGCACCCATCGATTTTGGGCAAACATAAAAAATGTAAAAGTGCCCCAATTTCTGCTTTAAACTTTAGTTACCATCCCAAAATGAATCACTGAGATGATAAAAGTTAATTTTGGAGCATGATTTTTGAACAGGAGCTTGAACGGTTTTGTGGCATATGAGAAATTCCCTAAGCCATAGATCCATCGATTTTGGTCAAAAATAAAAAATTTAAAAGTGCCCCAATTTCTGCTTTAAACTTTAGTTACCATCCCAAAATGAATCACTGAGATGAAAAAAGTTGATTTCGGAGCATGATTTTTGAACAGGAGCTTCAATGGTTTTGTGGTGTTTGAGAAATTCCCTAAGCCCCGGACCGATCAATTTTGGTCAAATATAAAAAATTTAAAAGTGCCCCAATTTCTGCTTTAAAGTTTAGTTACCATCTCAAAATGAATCACTGAGATGAAAAAAGTTGATTTCGGAGCATGATTTGTGAACAGGAGCTTCAATGGTTTTGTGGCATATGAGAAATTCCCTAAGCCCCAGACCCATCGATTTTGGTCAAAAATAAAAAATTTAAAAGTGCCCCAATTTCTGCTTTAAAGTTTAGTTACCATCTCAAAATGAATCAGAGATGAAAAAAGTTGATTTGGGAGCATGATTTTTGAACAGGAGCTTCAATGGTTTTGTGGCATATGAGAAATTCCCTAATCCATAGACCCATTGATTTTGGTCAAAAATAAAAAATTTAAAAGTGCCCCAATTTCTGCTTTAAACTTTAGTTACCATCCCAAAATGAATCACTGAGATGAAAAAAGTTGATTTCGGAGCATGATTTTTGAACAGGAGCTTCAACGGTTTTGTGGTGTATGAGAAATTCCCTAAGCCCCGGACCCATTGATTTTGGTCAAAAATAAAAAATTTAAAAGTGCCCCAATTTCTGCTTTAAACTTTAGTTACCATTTCAAAATGAATCACTGAGATGAAAAAAGATGATTTCGGAGCATGATATGTGAACAGGAGCTTCAATGGTTTTGTGGCGTATGAGAAATTCCCTAAGACCCGGACCCATCGATTTTGGTCAAAAATAAAAAATTTAAAAGTGCCCCAATTTCTGCTTTAAACTTTAGTTACCATCCCAAAATGAATCACTGAGATGAAAAAAGTTGATTTCGGAGCATGATTTTTGAACAGGAGCTTCAATGGTTTTGTGGTGTATGAGAAATTCCCTAAGCCCTGGACCCATTCATTTTGGTCAAAAATAAAAAATTTAAAAGTGCCCCAATTTCTGCTTTAAACTTTAGTTACCATCTCAAAATGAATCACTAAGATGAAAAAAGTTGATTTCGGAGCATTATTTTTGAACAGGAGCTTCAATGGTTTTGTGGCATATGAGAAATTCCCTAAGCCACGGACCCATCGATTTTGGTCAAAAATAAAAATTTTTGAAGTGCCCCAATTTCTACTTTAAACTTTAGTTACCATCCCAAAATGAATCACTCAGATAAAAAAGTTGATTTCGGAGCATGATTTTTGAACAGGAGCTTCAACGGTTTTGTGGCATATGAGAAATTCTCTAAGCCACGGACCCATCGATTTTGGTCAAAAATGAAAAATTAAAAGTGCCCCAATTTCTGCTTTAAACTTTACTTACCATCCCAAAATGAATCACTGAGATAAAAAAAAGTTGATTTCGGAGCATGATTTTTGAACAGGAGCTTCAATGGTTTTGTGGTGTTTGAGAAATTCCCTAAGCCCCGGACCGATCAATTTTGGTCAAATATAAAAAAAATTAAAGTGCCCCAATTTCTGCTTTAAACTTTAGTTACCATCCCAAAATGAATCACTGAGATGAAAAAAGTTGATTTCGGAGCATGATTTTTGAACAGGAGCTTCAACGGTTTTGTGGTGTATGAGAAATTCCCTAAGCCACGGACCCATTGATTTTGGTCAAAAATAAAAAATTTAAAAGTGCCCCAATTTCTGCTTTAAACTTTAGTTACCATTTCAAAATGAATCACTGAGATGAAAAAAGATGATTTCGGAGCATGATATGTGAACAGGAGCTTCAATGGTTTTGTGGTGTATGAGAAATTCCCTAAGACCCGAACCTATCGATTTTGGTCAAAAATAAAAAATTTAAAAGTGCCCCAATTTCTGCATTAAACTTTAGTTACCATCTCAAAATGAATCACTGAGATGAAAAAAGTTGATTTCGGAGCATGATTTGTGAACAGGAGCTTCAATGGTTTTGTGGCATATGAGAAATTCCCTAATCCCCGGACCCATCGATTTTGGTCAAAAATAAAAAAAATTAAAAGTGCCCCAATTTCTGCTTTAAACTTTAGTTACCATCCCAAAATGAATCACTGAGATAAAAAAAAGTTGATTTCGGAGCATGATTTTTGAACAGGAGCTTCAATGGTTTTGTGGTGTTTGAGAAATTCCCTAAGCCCCAGACCGATCGATTTTGGTCAAAAATAAAAAATTTAAAAGTGCCCCAATTTCTGCTTTAAAGTTTATTTACAATCTCAAAATAAATCACTGAGATGAAAAAAGTTGATTTCGGAGCATTATTTTTGAACAGGAGCTTCAATGGTTTTGTGGTGTATGAGAAATTCCCTAAGCCCCAGACCCATCGATTTTGGTCAAAAATAAAACATTTTTAAAGTGCCCCAATTTCTGCTTTAAACTTTAGTTACCATCCCAAAATGAATCACTGAGATGATAAAAGTTAATTTTGGAGCATGATTTTTGAACAGGAGCTTGAACGGTTTTGTGGTGTATGAGAAATTCCCTAAGCCCCGGACCCATTGATTTTGGTCAAAAATAAAAAAAATTAAAAGTGCCCTAATTTCTGCTTTAAAGTTTAGTTACCATCTCAAAATGAATCACTGAGATGAAAAAAGTTGATTTGGGAGCATGATTTTTGAACAGGAGCTTCAATGGTTTTGTGGCATATGAGAAATTCCCTAAGCCATAGACCCATCGATTTTGGTCAAAAATAAAAAAATTAAAAGTGCCCCAATTTCTGCTTTAAACTTTAGTTACCATCCCAAAATGAATCACTGAGATGAAAAAAGTTGATTTCGGAGCATGATTTTTGAACAGGAGCTTCAACGGTTTTGTGGTGTATGAGAAATTCCCTAAGCCCCGGACCCATTGATTTTGGTCAAAAATAAAAAATTTAAAAGTGCCCCAATTTCTGCTTTAAACTTTAGTTACCATTTCAAAATGAATCACTGAGATGAAAAAAGATGATTTCGGAGCATGATATGTGAACAGGAGCTTCAATGGTTTTGTGGCGTATGAGAAATTCCCTAAGACCCGGACCCATCGATTTTGGTCAAAAATAAAAAATTTAAAAGTGCCCCAATTTCTGCTTTAAACTTTAGTTACCATCCCAAAATGAATCACTGAGATGAAAAAAGTTGATTTCGGAGCATGATTTTTGAACAGGAGCTTCAATGGTTTTGTGGTGTATGAGAAATTCCCTAAGCCCTGGACCCATTCATTTTGGTCAAAAATAAAAAATTTAAAAGTGCCCCAATTTCTGCTTTAAACTTTAGTTACCATCTCAAAATGAATCACTAAGATGAAAAAAGTTGATTTCGGAGCATTATTTTTGAACAGGAGCTTCAATGGTTTTGTGGCATATGAGAAATTCCCTAAGCCACGGACCCATCGATTTTGGTCAAAAATAAAAATTTTTGAAGTGCCCCAATTTCTACTTTAAACTTTAGTTACCATCCCAAAATGAATCACTCAGATAAAAAAGTTGATTTCGGAGCATGATTTTTGAACAGGAGCTTCAACGGTTTTGTGGCATATGAGAAATTCTCTAAGCCACGGACCCATCGATTTTGGTCAAAAATGAAAAATTAAAAGTGCCCCAATTTCTGCTTTAAACTTTACTTACCATCCCAAAATGAATCACTGAGATAAAAAAAAGTTGATTTCGGAGCATGATTTTTGAACAGGAGCTTCAATGGTTTTGTGGTGTTTGAGAAATTCCCTAAGCCCTGGACCGATCAATTTTGGTCAAATATAAAAAAAATTAAAGTGCCCCAATTTCTGCTTTAAAGTTTAGTTACCATCTCAAAATGAATCACTGAGATGAAAAAAGTTGATTTGGGAGCATGATTTTTGAACAGGAGCTTCAATGGTTTTGTGGCATATGAGAAATTCCCTAAGCCATAGACCCATTGATTTTGGTCAAAAATAAAAAAATTAAAAGTGCCCCAATTTCTGCTTTAAACTTTAGTTACCATCCCAAAATGAATCACTGAGATGAAAAAAGTTGATTTCGGAGCATGATTTTTGAACAGGAGCTTCAACGGTTTTGTGGTGTATGAGAAATTCCCTAAGCCACGGACCCATTGATTTTGGTCAAAAATAAAAAATTTAAAAGTGCCCCAATTTCTGCTTTAAACTTTAGTTACCATTTCAAAATGAATCACTGAGATGAAAAAAGATGATTTCGGAGCATGATATGTGAACAGGAGCTTCAATGGTTTTGTGGTGTATGAGAAATTCCCTAAGACCCGAACCTATCGATTTTGGTCAAAAATAAAAAATGTAAAAGTGCCCCAATTTCTGCATTAAACTTTAGTTACCATCTCAAAATGAATCACTGAGATGAAAAAAGTTGATTTCGGAGCATGATTTGTGAACAGGAGCTTCAATGGTTTTGTGGCATATGAGAAATTCCCTAATCCCCGGACCCATCGATTTTGGTCAAAAATAAAAAAAATTAAAAGTGCCCCAATTTCTGCTTTAAACTTTAGTTACCATCCCAAAATGAATCACTGAGATAAAAAAAAGTTGATTTCGGAGCATGATTTTTGAACAGGAGCTTCAATGGTTTTGTGGTGTTTGAGAAATTCCCTAAGCCCCAGACCGATCGATTTTGGTCAAAAATAAAAAATTTAAAAGTGCCCCAATTTCTGCTTTAAAGTTTATTTACAATCTCAAAATAAATCACTGAGATGAAAAAAGTTGATTTCGGAGCATTATTTTTGAACAGGAGCTTCAATGGTTTTGTGGTGTATGAGAAATTCCCTAAGCCCCAGACCCATCGATTTTGGTCAAAAATAAAACATTTTTAAAGTGCCCCAATTTCTGCTTTAAACTTTAGTTACCATCCCAAAATGAATCACTGAGATGATAAAAGTTAATTTTGGAGCATGATTTTTGAACAGGAGCTTGAACGGTTTTGTGGTGTATGAGAAATTCCCTAAGCCCCGGACCCATTGATTTTGGTCAAAAATAAAAAAAATTAAAAGTGCCCTAATTTCTGCTTTAAAGTTTAGTTACCATCTCAAAATGAATCACTGAGATGAAAAAAGTTGATTTGGGAGCATGATTTTTGAACAGGAGCTTCAATGGTTTTGTGGCATATGAGAAATTCCCTAAGCCATAGACCCATCGATTTTGGTCAAAAATAAAAAAATTAAAAGTGCCCCAATTTCTGCTTTAAACTTTAGTTACCATCCCAAAATGAATCACTGAGATGAAAAAAGTTGATTTCGGAGCATGATTTTTGAACAGGAGCTTCAACGGTTTTGTGGTGTATGAGAAATTCCCTAAGCCCCGGACCCATCGATTTTGGTCAAAAATTTAAAAAATTAAAAGTGCCCCAATTTCTGCTTTAAACTTTAGTTACCGTTTCAAAATGAATCACTGAGATAAAAAAAGATGATTTCGGAGCATGATTTTTGAACAGGAGCTTCAATGGTTTTGTGGCATATGAGAAATTTCCTAAGCCATAGACCCATCGATTTTGGTCAAAAATAAAAAAAAATAAAAGTGCCCCAATTTCTGCTTTAAACTTTAGTTACCATCCCAAAATGAATCACTGAGATGAAAAAAGTTGATTTCGGAGCATGATTTTTGAACAGGAGCTTCAATGGTTTTGTGGCATATGAAAAATTCCCTAAGCCCGGACCATTTGATTTTGGTCAAAAAGAAAAAATTTAAAAGTGCCCCAATTTCTGCTTTAAACTTTAGTTACCATCTCAAAATGAATCACTGAGATGAAAAAAGTTGATTTCGGAGCATTATTTTTGAACAGGAGCTTCAATGGTTTTGTGGTGTATGAGAAATTTCCTAAGCCCCGGACCTATCAATTTTGGTCAAAAATAAAAAAAATAAAAGTGCCCCAATATCTGCTTTAAACTTTAGTTACCATCTCAAAATGAATCACTAAGATGAAAAAAGTTGATTTCGGAGCATGATTTGTGAACAGGAGCTTCAACGGTTTTGTGGCGAATGAGAAATTCCCTAAGCCACGGACCCATCGATTTTGGTCAAAAAATATTTTTTTTAAAGTGCCCCAATTTCTGCTTTAAACTTTAGTTACCATCCCAAAATGAATCACTGAGATGAAAAAAGTTGATTTCGGAGCATGATTTTTGAACAGGAGCTTCAACGGTTTTGTGGTGTATGAGAAATTCCCTAAGCCCTGGACCCATTGATTTTGATCAAAAATAAAAAATGTAAAAGTGCCCCAATTTCAGCTTTAAACTTTAGTTACCATTTCAAAATGAATCACTGAGATAAAAAAAGATGATTTCGGAGCATGATTTGTGAACAGGAGCTTCAATGGTTTTGTGGCATATGAGAAATTCCCTAAACCACGGACCCATCGATTTTGTTCAAAAATAAAACATTTTTAAAGTGCCCCAATTTCTGCTTTAAACTTTAGTTACCATCCCAAAATGAATCACTGAGATAAAAAAAAGTTGATTTCGGAGCATGATTTTTGAACAGGAGCTTCAATGGTTTTGTGGTGTTTGAGAAATTCCCTAAGCCCCAGACCGATCGATTTTGGTCAAAAATAAAAAATTTAAAAGTGCCCCAATTTCTGCTTTAAAGTTTATTTACCATCTCAAAATGAATCACTGAGATGAAAAAAGTTGATTTCGGAGCATTATTTTTGAACAGGAGCTTCAATGGTTTTGTGGCATATGAGAAATTCCCTAAGCCCCGGACCCATCGATTTTGGTCAAAAATAAAAAATTTTGAAGTGCCCCAATTTCTACTTTAAACTTTAGTTACCGTTTCAAAATGAATCACTGAGATAAAAAAAGATGATTTCGGAGCATGATTTTTGAACAGGAGCTTCAATGGTTTTGTGGCATATGAGAAATTCCCTAAGCCATAGACCCATCGATTTTTGTCAAAAATAAAAAAAATTAAAAGTGCCCCAATTTCTGCTTTAAACTTTAGTTACCATCCCAAAATGAATCACTGAGATGAAAAAAGATGATTTCAGGGCATGATTTGTGAACAAGAGCTTTAATGGTTTTGTGGCATATGAGAAATTCCCTAAGCCCCAGACCGATCGATTTTGGTCAAAAATAAAAAATTTAAAAGTGCCCCAATTTCTGCTTTAAAGTTTATTTACCATCTCAAAATGAATCACTGAGATGAAAAAAGTTGATTTCGGAGCATTATTTTTGAACAGGAGCTTCAATGGTTTTGTGGCATATGAGAAATTCCCTAAGCCCCGGACCCATCGATTTTGGTCAAAAATAAAAATTTTTGAAGTGCCCCAATTTCTGCTTTAAACTTTAGTTACCGTTTCAAAATGAATCACTGAGATAAAAAAAGATGATTTCGGAGCATGATTTGTGAACAGGAGCTTCAATGGTTTTGTGGCGTATGAGAAATTCCCTAAGCCCCGGACCTATCAATTTTGGGCAAAAATAAAAAATTTAAAAGTGCCCCAATTTCTGCTTTAAACTTTAGTTACCATCTCAAAATGAATCACTGAGATGTAAAAAGTTGATTTCGAAGCATTATTTTTGAACAGGAGCTTCAATGGTATTGTGGTGTTTGAGAAATTCCCTAAGCCCCGCACCCATCGATTTTGGGCAAACATAAAAAATGTAAAAGTGCCCCAATTTCAGCTTTAAACTTTAGTTACCATCCCAAAATGAATCACTGAGATGATAAAAGTTAATTTTGGAGCATGATTTTTGAACAGGAGCTTGAACGGTTTTGTGGCATATGAGAAATTCCCTAAGCCATAGATCCATCGATTTTGGTCAAAAATAAAAAATTTAAAAGTGCCCCAATTTCTGCTTTAAACTTTAGTTACCATCCCAAAATGAATCACTGAGATGAAAAAAGTTGATTTCGGAGCATGATTTTTGAACAGGAGCTTCAACGGTTTTGTGGTGTATGAGAAATTCCCTAAGCCCCAGACCCATCGATTTTGGTCAAAAATAAAAAATTTAAAAGTGCCCCAATTTCTGCTTTAAACTTTACTTACCATCCCAAAATGAATCACTGAGATTAAAAAAAGTTGATTTCGGAGCATGATTTTTGAACAGGAGCTTCAATGGTTTTGTGGTGTTTGAGAAATTCCCTAAGCCCCGGACCGATCAATTTTGGTCAAATATAAAAAAATTTAAAGTGCCCTAATTTCTGCTTTAAAGTTTAGTTACCATCTCAAAATGAATCACTGAGATGAAAAAAGTTGATTTGGGAGCATGATTTTTGAACAGGAGCTTCAATGGTTTTGTGGCATATGAGAAATTCCCCAAGCCATAGACCCATCGATTTTGGTCAAAAATAAAAAAATTAAAAGTGCCCCAATTTCTGCTTTAAACTTTAGTTACCATCCCAAAATGAATCACTGAGTTGAAAAAAGTTGATTTCGGAGCATGCTTTTTGAACAGGAGCTTCAATGGTTTTGTGGTGTATGAGAAATTCCCTAAGCCCCGGACCCATCGATTTTGGTCAAAAATTAAAAAAATTAAAAGTGCCCCAATTTCTGCTTTAAACTTTAGTTACCGTTTCAAAATGAATCACTGAGATAAAAAAAAGATGATTTCGGAGCATGATTTTTGAACAGGAGCTTCAATGGTTTTGTGGCATATGAGAAATTCCCTAAGCCATAGACCCATCGATTTTTGTCAAAAATAAAAAATTTAAAAGTGCCCCAATTTCTGCTTTAAAGTTTATTTACAATCTCAAAATAAATCACTGAGATGAAAAAAGTTGATTTCGGAGCATTATTTTTGAACAGGAGCTTCAATGGTTTTGTGGTGTATGAGAAATTCCCTAAGCCCCAGACCCATCGATTTTGGTCAAAAATAAAACATTTTTAAAGTGCCCCAATTTCTGCTTTAAACTTTAGTTACCATCCCAAAATGAATCACTGAGATGATAAAAGTTAATTTTGGAGCATGATTTTTGAACAGGAGCTTGAACGGTTTTGTGGTGTATGAGAAATTCCCTAAGCCCCGGACCCATTGATTTTGGTCAAAAATAAAAAAAATTAAAAGTGCCCTAATTTCTGCTTTAAAGTTTAGTTACCATCTCAAAATGAATCACTGAGATGAAAAAAGTTGATTTGGGAGCATGATTTTTGAACAGGAGCTTCAATGGTTTTGTGGCATATGAGAAATTCCCTAAGCCATAGACCCATCGATTTTGGTCAAAAATAAAAAAATTAAAAGTGCCCCAATTTCTGCTTTAAACTTTAGTTACCATCCCAAAATGAATCACTGAGATGAAAAAAGTTGATTTCGGAGCATGATTTTTGAACAGGAGCTTCAACGGTTTTGTGGTGTATGAGAAATTCCCTAAGCCCCGGACCCATCGATTTTGGTCAAAAATTTAAAAAATTAAAAGTGCCCCAATTTCTGCTTTAAACTTTAGTTACCGTTTCAAAATGAATCACTGAGATAAAAAAAGATGATTTCGGAGCATGATTTTTGAACAGGAGCTTCAATGGTTTTGTGGCATATGAGAAATTTCCTAAGCCATAGACCCATCGATTTTGGTCAAAAATAAAAAAAAATAAAAGTGCCCCAATTTCTGCTTTAAACTTTAGTTACCATCCCAAAATGAATCACTGAGATGAAAAAAGATGAATTCGGAGCATGATTTGTGAACAGGAGCTTCAATGGTTTTGTGGCATATGAGAAATTCCCTAAGCCCCAGACCCATCGATTTTGATCAAAAATAAAAAAAATTAAAAGTGCCCCAATTTCTGCTTTAAACTTTAGTTACCATCCCAAAATGAATCACTGAGATTAAAAAAGTTGATTTCGGAGCATGATTTTTGAACAGGAGCTTCAATGGTTTTGTGGCATATGAAAAATTCCCTAAGCCCGGACCATTTGATTTTGGTCAAAAAGAAAAAATTTAAAAGTGCCCCAATTTCTGCTTTAAACTTTAGTTACCATCTCAAAATGAATCACAGAGATGAAAAAAGTTGATTTCGGAGCATTATTTTTGAACAGGAGCTTCAATGGTTTTGTGGCGTATGAGAAATTTCCTAAGCCCCGGACCTATCAATTTTGGTCAAAAATAAAAAAAATAAAAGTGCCCCAATATCTGCTTTAAACTTTAGTTACCATCTCAAAATGAATCACTAAGATGAAAAAAGTTGATTTCGGAGCATGATTTGTGAACAGGAGCTTCAACGGTTTTGTGGCGTATGAGAAATTCCCTAAGCCACGGACCCATTGATTTTGGTCAAAAATAAAAAAAATTAAAAGTGCCCTAATTTCTGCTTTAAAGTTTAGTTACCATCTCAAAATGAATCACTGAGATGAAAAAAGTTGATTTGGGAGCATGATTTTTGAACAGGAGCTTCAATGGTTTTGTGGCATATGAGAAATTCCCTAAGCCATAGACCCATCGATTTTGGTCAAAAATAAAAAAATTAAAAGTGCCCCAATTTCTGCTTTAAACTTTAGTTACCATCCCAAAATGAATCACTGAGATGAAAAAAGTTGATTTCGGAGCATGATTTTTGAACAGGAGCTTCAACGGTTTTGTGGTGTATGAGAAATTCCCTAAGCCCCGGACCCATCGATTTTGGTCAAAAATTTAAAAAATTAAAAGTGCCCCAATTTCTGCTTTAAACTTTAGTTACCGTTTCAAAATGAATCACTGAGATGAAAAAAGTTGATTTCGGAGCATGATTTTTGAACAGGAGCTTCAATGGTTTTGTGGCATATGAAAAATTCCCTAAGCCCGGACCATTTGATTTTGGTCAAAAAGAAAAAATTTAAAAGTGCCCCAATTTCTGCTTTAAACTTTAGTTACCATCTCAAAATGAATCACTGAGATGAAAAAAGTTGATTTCGGAGCATTATTTTTGAACAGGAGCTTCAATGGTTTTGTGGCGTATGAGAAATTTCCTAAGCCCCGGACCTATCAATTTTGGTCAAAAATAAAAAAAATAAAAGTGCCCCAATATCTGCTTTAAACTTTAGTTACCATCTCAAAATGAATCACTAAGATGAAAAAAGTTGATTTCGGAGCATGATTTGTGAACAGGAGCTTCAACGGTTTTGTGGCGTATGAGAAATTCCCTAAGCCACGGACCCATCGATTTTGGTCAAAAATAATTTTTTTTAAAGTGCCCCAATTTCTGCTTTAAACTTTAGTTACCATCCCAAAATGAATCACTGAGATGAAAAAAGTTGATTTCGGAGCATGATTTTTGAACAGGAGCTTCAACGGTTTTGTGGTGTATGAGAAATTCCCTAAGCCCTGGACCCATTGATTTTGATCAAAAATAAAAAATGTAAAAGTGCCCCAATTTCAGCTTTAAACTTTAGTTACCATTTCAAAATGAATCACTGAGATAAAAAAAAGATGATTTCGGAGCATGATTTGTGAACAGGAGCTTCAATGGTTTTGTGGCATATGAGAAATTCCCTAAACCACGGACCCATCGATTTTGTTCAAAAATAAAACATTTTTAAAGTGCCCCAATTTCTGCTTTAAACTTTAGTTACCATCCCAAAATGAATCACTGAGATAAAAAAAAGTTGATTTCGGAGCATGATTTTTGAACAGGAGCTTCAATGGTTTTGTGGTGTTTGAGAAATTCCCTAAGCCCCAGACCGATCGATTTTGGTCAAAAATAAAAAATTTAAAAGTGCCCCAATTTCTGCTTTAAAGTTTATTTACCATCTCAAAATGAATCACTGAGATGAAAAAAGTTGATTTCGGAGCATTATTTTTGAACAGGAGCTTCAATGGTTTTGTGGCATATGAGAAATTCCCTAAGCCCCGGACCCATCGATTTTGGTCAAAAATAAAAAATTTTGAAGTGCCCCAATTTCTACTTTAAACTTTAGTTACCATCCCAAAATGAATCACTCAGATAAAAAAGTTGATTTGGGAGCATGATTTTTAAACAGGAGCTTCAATGGTTTTGTGGCATATGAGAAATTCCCTAAGCCATAGACCCATCGATTTTGGTCAAAAATTAAAAATTAAAAGTGCCCCAATTTCTGCTTTAAACTTTAGTTACCATCCCAAAATGAATCACTGAGTTGAAAAAAGTTGATTTCGGAGCATGATTTTTGAACAGGAGCTTCAACGGTTTTGTGGTGTATGAGAAATTCCCTAAGCCCCGGACCCATCGATTTTGGTCAAAAATTAAAAAAATTAAAAGTGCCCCAATTTCTGCTTTAAACTTTAGTTACCGTTTCAAAATGAATCACTGAGATAAAAAAAGATGATTTCGGAGCATGATTTTTGAACAGGAGCTTCAATGGTTTTGTGGCATATGAGAAATTCCCTAAGCCATAGACCCATCGATTTTTGTAAAAAATAAAAAAAATTAAAAGTGCCCCAATTTCTGCTTTAAACTTTAGTTACCATCCCAAAATGAATCACTGAGATGAAAAAAGATGATTTCGGAGCATGATTTGTGAACAGGAGCTTCAATGGTTTTGTGGCATATGAGAAATTCCCTAAGCCCCGGACCTATCAATTTTGGGCAAAAAAAAAAAATGTAAAAGTGCCCCAATTTCTGCTTTAAACTTTACTTACCATCCCAAAATGAATCACTGAGATTAAAAAAAGTTGATTTCGGAGCATGATTTTTGAACAGGAGCTTCAATGGTTTTGTGGTGTTTGAGAAATTCCCTAAGCCCCGGACCGATCAATTTTGGTCAAATATAAAATTTTTTAAAGTGCCCTAATTTCTGCTTTAAAGTTTAGTTACCATCTCAAAATGAATCACTGAGATGAAAAAAGTTGATTTGGGAGCATGATTTTTGAACAGGAGCTTCAATGGTTTTGTGGCATATGAGAAATTCCCTAAGCCATAGATCCATCGATTTTGGTCAAAAATAAAAAAATTAAAAGTGCCCCAATTTCTGCTTTAAACTTTAGTTACCATCCCAAAATGAATCACTGAGATGTAAAAAGTTGATTTCGAAGCATTATTTTTGAACAGGAGCTTCAATGGTATTGTGGTGTTTGAGAAATTCCCTAAGCCCCGCACCCATCGAATTTGGGCAAACATAAAAAATGTAAAAGTGCCCCAATTTCAGCTTTAAACTTTAGTTACCATCCCAAAATGAATCACTGAGATGATAAAAGTTAATTTTGGAGCATGATTTTTGAACAGGAGCTTGAACGGTTTTGTGGCATATGAGAAATTCCCTAAGCCATAGATCCATCGATTTTGGTCAAAAATAAAAAATTTAAAAGTGCCCCAATTTCTGCTTTAAACTTTAGTTACCATCCCAAAATGAATCACTGAGATGAAAAAAGTTGATTTCGGAGCATGATTTTTGAACAGGAGCTTCAACGGTTTTGTGGTGTATGAGAAATTCCCTAAGCCCCAGACCCATCGATTTTGGTCAAAAATAAAAAATTTAAAAGTGCCCCAATTTCTGCTTTAAACTTTACTTACCATCCCAAAATGAATCACTGAGATTAAAAAAAGTTGATTTCGGAGCATGATTTTTGAACAGGAGCTTCAATGGTTTTGTGGTGTTTGAGAAATTCCCTAAGCCCCGGACCGATCAATTTTGGTCAAATATAAAAAAATTTAAAGTGCCCTAATTTCTGCTTTAAAGTTTAGTTACCATCTCAAAATGAATCACTGAGATGTAAAAAGTTGATTTCGAAGCATTATTTTTGAACAGGAGCTTCAATGGTATTGTGGTGTTTGAGAAATTCCCTAAGCCCCGCACCCATCGATTTTGGGCAAACATAAAAAATGTAAAAGTGCCCCAATTTCAGCTTTAAACTTTAGTTACCATCCCAAAATGAATCACTGAGATGATAAAAGTTAATTTTGGAGCATGATTTTTGAACAGGAGCTTCAACGGTTTTGTGGTGTATGAGAAATTCCCTAAGCCCCAGACCCATCGATTTTGGTCAAAAATAAAAAATTTAAAAGTGCCCCAATTTCTGCTTTAAACTTTACTTACCATCCCAAAATGAATCACTGAGATTAAAAAAAGTTGATTTCGGAGCATGTTTTTTGAACAGGAGCTTCAATGGTTTTGTGGTGTTTGAGAAATTCCCTAAGCCCCGGACCGATCAATTTTGGTCAAATATAAAAATTTTTAAAGTGCCCTAATTTCTGCTTTAAAGTTTAGTTACCATCTCAAAATGAATCACTGAGATGAAAAAAGTTGATTTGGGAGCATGATTTTTGAACAGGAGCTTCAATGGTTTTGTGGCATATGAGAAATTCCCCAAGCCATAGACCCATCGATTTTGGTCAAAAATAAAAAAATTAAAAGTGCCCCAATTTCTGCTTTAAACTTTAGTTACCATCCCAAAATGAATCACTGAGTTGAAAAAAGTTGATTTCGGAGCATGATTTTTGAACAGGAGCTTCAACGGTTTTGTGGTGTATGAGAAATTCCCTAAGCCCTGGACCCATTGATTTTGATCAAAAATAAAAAATGTAAAAGTGCCCCAATTTCAGCTTTAAACTTTAGTTACCATTTCAAAATGAATCACTGAGATAAAAAAAAGATGATTTCGGAGCATGATTTGTGAACAGGAGCTTCAATGGTTTTGTGGCATATGAGAAATTCCCTAAACCACGGACCCATCGATTTTGTTCAAAAATAAAACATTTTTAAAGTGCCCCAATTTCTGCTTTAAACTTTAGTTACCATCCCAAAATGAATCACTGAGATAAAAAAAAGTTGATTTCGGAGCATGATTTTTGAACAGGAGCTTCAATGGTTTTGTGGTGTTTGAGAAATTCCCTAAGCCCCAGACCGATCGATTTTGGTCAAAAATAAAAAATTTAAAAGTGCCCCAATTTCTGCTTTAAAGTTTATTTACCATCTCAAAATGAATCACTGAGATGAAAAAAGTTGATTTCGGAGCATTATTTTTGAACAGGAGCTTCAATGGTTTTGTGGCATATGAGAAATTCCCTAAGCCCCGGACCCATCGATTTTGGTCAAAAATAAAAATTTTTGAAGTGCCCCAATTTCTACTTTAAACTTTAGTTACCATCCCAAAATGAATCACTCAGATAAAAAAGTTGATTTGGGAGCATGATTTTTGAACAGGAGCTTCAATGGTTTTGTGGCATATGAGAAATTCCCTAAGCCATAGACCCATCGATTTTGGTCAAAAATTAAAAATTAAAAGTGCCCCAATTTCTGCTTTAAACTTTAGTTACCATCCCAAAATGAATCACTGAGTTGAAAAAAGTTGATTTCGGAGCATGATTTTTGAACAGGAGCTTCAACGGTTTTGTGGTGTATGAGAAATTCCCTAAGCCCCGGACCCATCGATTTTGGTCAAAAATTAAAAAAATTAAAAGTGCCCCAATTTCTGCTTTAAACTTTAGTTACCGTTTCAAAATGAATCACTGAGATAAAAAAAGATGATTTCGGAGCATGATTTTTGAACAGGAGCTTCAATGGTTTTGTGGCATATGAGAAATTCCCTAAGCCCATAGACCCATCGATTTTTGTAAAAAATAAAAAAAATTAAAAGTTCCCCAATTTCTGCTTTAAATTTTAGTTACCATCCCAAAATGAATCACTGAGATGAAAAAAGATGATTTCGGAGCATGATTTGTGAACAGGAGCTTCAATGGTTTTGTGGCATATGAGAAATTCCCTAAGCCCCGGACCTATCAATTTTGGGCAAAAATAAAAAATTTAAAAGTGCCCCAATTTCTGCTTTAAACTTTAGTTACCATCTCAAAATGAATCACTGAGATGTAAAAAGTTGATTTCGAAGCATTATTTTTGAACAGGAGCTTCAATGGTATTGTGGTGTTTGAGAAATTCCCTAAGCCCCGCACCCATCGAATTTGGGCAAACATAAAAAATGTAAAAGTGCCCCAATTTCAGCTTTAAACTTTAGTTACCATCCCAAAATGAATCACTGAGATGATAAAAGTTAATTTTGGAGCATGATTTTTGAACAGGAGCTTGAACGGTTTTGTGGCATATGAGAAATTCCCTAAGCCATAGATCCATCGATTTTGGTCAAAAATAAAAAATTTAAAAGTGCCCCAATTTCTGCTTTAAACTTTAGTTACCATCCCAAAATGAATCACTGAGATGAAAAAAGTTGATTTCGGAGCATGATTTTTGAACAGGAGCTTCAACGGTTTTGTGGTGTATGAGAAATTCCCTAAGCCCCAGACCCATCGATTTTGGTCAAAAATAAAAAATTTAAAAGTGCCCCAATTTCTTCTTTAAACTTTACTTACCATCCCAAAATGAATCACTGAGATTAAAAAAAGTTGATTTCGGAGCATGATTTTTGAACAGGAGCTTCAATGGTTTTGTGGTGTTTGAGAAATTCCCTAAGCCCCGGACCGATCAATTTTGGTCAAATATAAAAAAATTTAAAGTGCCCTAATTTCTGCTTTAAAGTTTAGTTACCATCTTAAAATGAATCACTGAGATGTAAAAAGTTGATTTCGAAGCATGATTTTTGAACAGGAGCTTCAATGGTTTTGTGGTGTTTGAGAAATTCCCTAAGCCCCGGACCGATCAATTTTGGTCAAATATAAAAAAATTTAAAGTGCCCTAATTTCTGCTTTAAAGTTTAGTTACCATCTCAAAATGAATCACTGAGATGAAAAAAGTTGATTTGGGAGCATGATTTTTGAACAGGAGCTTCAATGGTTTTGTGGCATATGAGAAATTCCCCAAGCCATAGACCCATCGATTTTGGTCAAAAATAAAAAAATTAAAAGTGCCCCAATTTCTGCTTTAAACTTTAGTTACCATCCCAAAATGAATCACTGAGTTGAAAAAAGTTGATTTCGGAGCATGATTTTTGAACAGGAGCTTCAACGGTTTTGTGGTGTATGAGAAATTCCCTAAGCCCCGGACCCATCGATTTTGGTCAAAAATTAAAAAAATTAAAAGTGCCCCAATTTCTGCTTTAAACTTTAGTTACCGTTTCAAAATGAATCACTGAGATAAAAAAAGATGATTTCGGAGCATGATTTTTGAACAGGAGCTTCAATGGTTTTGTGGTGTATGAGAAATTCCCTAAGCCCCGGACCCATCGATTTTGGTCAAAAATTAAAAAAATTAAAAGTGCCCCAATTTCTGCTTTAAACTTTAGTTACCGTTTCAAAATGAATCACTGAGATAAAAAAAGATGATTTCGGAGCATGATTTTTGAACAGGAGCTTCAATGGTTTTGTGGCATATGAGAAATTCCCTAAGCCATAGACCCATCGATTTTTGTCAAAAATAAAAAAAATTAAAAGTGCCCCAATTTCTGCTTTAAACTTTAGTTACCATCCCAAAATGAATCACTGAGATGAAAAAAGATGATTTCGGAGCATGATTTGTGAACAAGAGCTTCAATGGTTTTGTGGCATATGAGAAATTCCCTAAGCCCCAGACCGATCGATTTTGGTCAAAAATAAAAAAAATAAAAAGTGCCCCAATTTCTGCTTTAAACTTTAGTTACCGTTTCAAAATGAATCACTGAGATAAAAAAAAGATGATTTCGGAGCATGATTTGTGAACAGGAGCTTCAATGGTTTTGTGGTGTATGATAAATTCCCTAAGCCCCGGACCCATCGATTTTGGGCAAAAATAAAAAATTTAAAAGTGCCCCAATTTCTGCTTTAAACTTTAGTTACCATCTCAAAATGAATCACTGAGATGTAAAAAGTTGATTTCGGAGCATTATTTTTGAACAGGAGCTTCAATGGTATTGTGGTGTTTGAGAAATTCCCTAAGCCCCGCACCCATCGATTTTGGGCAAACATAAAAAATGTAAAAGTGCCCCAATTTCTGCTTTAAACTTTAGTTACCATCCCAAAATGAATCACTGAGATGATAAAAGTTAATTTTGGAGCATGATTTTTGAACAGGAGCTTGAACGGTTTTGTGGCATATGAGAAATTCCCTAAGCCATAGAAACATCGATTTTGGTCAAAAATAAAAAATTTAAAAGTGCCCCAATTTCTGCTTTAAACTTTAGTTACCATCCCAAAATGAATCACTGAGATGAAAAAAGTTGATTTCGGAGCATGATTTTTGAACAGGAGCTTCAATGGTTTTGTGGCATATGAGAAATTCCCTAAGCCATAGACCCATCGATTTTGGTCAAAAATAAAAAAATTAAAAGTGCCCCAATTTCTGCTTTAAACTTTAGTTACCATCCCAAAATGAATCACTGAGATGAAAAAAGTTGATTTCGGAGCATGATTTTTGAACAGGAGCTTCAACGGTTTTGTGGTGTATGAGAAATTCCCTAAGCCCCGGACCCATCGATTTTGGTCAAAAATAAAAAATTTAAAAGTGCCCCAATTTCTGCTTTAAAGTTTATTTACCATCTCAAAATGAATCACTGAGATGAAAAAAGTTGATTTCGGAGCATTATTTTTGAACAGGAGCTTCAATGGTTTTGTGGCATATGAGAAATTCCCTAAGCCCCGGACCCATCGATTTTGGTCAAAAATAAAAATTTTTGAAGTGCCCCAATTTCTACTTTAAACTTTAGTTACCATCCCAAAATGAATCACTCAGATAAAAAAGTTGATTTGGGAGCATGATTTTTGAACAGGAGCTTCAATGGTTTTGTGGCATATGAGAAATTCCCTAAGCCATAGACCCATCGATTTTGGTCAAAAATTAAAAATTAAAAGTGCCCCAATTTCTGCTTTAAACTTTAGTTACCATCCCAAAATGAATCACTGAGTTGAAAAAAGTTGATTTCGGAGCATGATTTTTGAACAGGAGCTTCAACGGTTTTGTGGTGTATGAGAAATTCCCTAAGCCCCGGACCCATCGATTTTGGTCAAAAATTAAAAAAATTAAAAGTGCCCCAATTTCTGCTTTAAACTTTAGTTACCGTTTCAAAATGAATCACTGAGATAAAAAAAGATGATTTCGGAGCATGATTTTTGAACAGGAGCTTCAATGGTTTTGTGGCATATGAGAAATTCCCTAAGCCCATAGACCCATCGATTTTTGTAAAAAATAAAAAAAATTAAAAGTTCCCCAATTTCTGCTTTAAATTTTAGTTACCATCCCAAAATGAATCACTGAGATGAAAAAAGATGATTTCGGAGCATGATTTGTGAACAGGAGCTTCAATGGTTTTGTGGCATATGAGAAATTCCCTAAGCCCCGGACCTATCAATTTTGGGCAAAAATAAAAAATTTAAAAGTGCCCCAATTTCTGCTTTAAACTTTAGTTACCATCTCAAAATGAATCACTGAGATGTAAAAAGTTGATTTCGAAGCATTATTTTTGAACAGGAGCTTCAATGGTATTGTGGTGTTTGAGAAATTCCCTAAGCCCCGCACCCATCGAATTTGGGCAAACATAAAAAATGTAAAAGTGCCCCAATTTCAGCTTTAAACTTTAGTTACCATCCCAAAATGAATCACTGAGATGATAAAAGTTAATTTTGGAGCATGATTTTTGAACAGGAGCTTGAACGGTTTTGTGGCATATGAGAAATTCCCTAAGCCATAGATCCATCGATTTTGGTCAAAAATAAAAAATTTAAAAGTGCCCCAATTTCTGCTTTAAACTTTAGTTACCATCCCAAAATGAATCACTGAGATGAAAAAAGTTGATTTCGGAGCATGATTTTTGAACAGGAGCTTCAACGGTTTTGTGGTGTATGAGAAATTCCCTAAGCCCCAGACCCATCGATTTTGGTCAAAAATAAAAAATTTAAAAGTGCCCCAATTTCTTCTTTAAACTTTACTTACCATCCCAAAATGAATCACTGAGATTAAAAAAAGTTGATTTCGGAGCATGATTTTTGAACAGGAGCTTCAATGGTTTTGTGGTGTTTGAGAAATTCCCTAAGCCCCGGACCGATCAATTTTGGTCAAATATAAAAAAATTTAAAGTGCCCTAATTTCTGCTTTAAAGTTTAGTTACCATCTTAAAATGAATCACTGAGATGTAAAAAGTTGATTTCGAAGCATGATTTTTGAACAGGAGCTTCAATGGTTTTGTGGTGTTTGAGAAATTCCCTAAGCCCCGGACCGATCAATTTTGGTCAAATATAAAAAAATTTAAAGTGCCCTAATTTCTGCTTTAAAGTTTAGTTACCATCTCAAAATGAATCACTGAGATGAAAAAAGTTGATTTGGGAGCATGATTTTTGAACAGGAGCTTCAATGGTTTTGTGGCATATGAGAAATTCCCCAAGCCATAGACCCATCGATTTTGGTCAAAAATAAAAAAATTAAAAGTGCCCCAATTTCTGCTTTAAACTTTAGTTACCATCCCAAAATGAATCACTGAGTTGAAAAAAGTTGATTTCGGAGCATGATTTTTGAACAGGAGCTTCAACGGTTTTGTGGTGTATGAGAAATTCCCTAAGCCCCGGACCCATCGATTTTGGTCAAAAATTAAAAAAATTAAAAGTGCCCCAATTTCTGCTTTAAACTTTAGTTACCGTTTCAAAATGAATCACTGAGATAAAAAAAGATGATTTCGGAGCATGATTTTTGAACAGGAGCTTCAATGGTTTTGTGGTGTATGAGAAATTCCCTAAGCCCCGGACCCATCGATTTTGGTCAAAAATTAAAAAAATTAAAAGTGCCCCAATTTCTGCTTTAAACTTTAGTTACCGTTTCAAAATGAATCACTGAGATAAAAAAAGATGATTTCGGAGCATGATTTTTGAACAGGAGCTTCAATGGTTTTGTGGCATATGAGAAATTCCCTAAGCCATAGACCCATCGATTTTTGTCAAAAATAAAAAAAATTAAAAGTGCCCCAATTTCTGCTTTAAACTTTAGTTACCATCCCAAAATGAATCACTGAGATGAAAAAAGATGATTTCGGAGCATGATTTGTGAACAAGAGCTTCAATGGTTTTGTGGCATATGAGAAATTCCCTAAGCCCCAGACCGATCGATTTTGGTCAAAAATAAAAAAAATAAAAAGTGCCCCAATTTCTGCTTTAAACTTTAGTTACCGTTTCAAAATGAATCACTGAGATAAAAAAAAGATGATTTCGGAGCATGATTTGTGAACAGGAGCTTCAATGGTTTTGTGGTGTATGATAAATTCCCTAAGCCCCGGACCCATCGATTTTGGGCAAAAATAAAAAATTTAAAAGTGCCCCAATTTCTGCTTTAAACTTTAGTTACCATCTCAAAATGAATCACTGAGATGTAAAAAGTTGATTTCGGAGCATTATTTTTGAACAGGAGCTTCAATGGTATTGTGGTGTTTGAGAAATTCCCTAAGCCCCGCACCCATCGATTTTGGGCAAACATAAAAAATGTAAAAGTGCCCCAATTTCTGCTTTAAACTTTAGTTACCATCCCAAAATGAATCACTGAGATGATAAAAGTTAATTTTGGAGCATGATTTTTGAACAGGAGCTTGAACGGTTTTGTGGCATATGAGAAATTCCCTAAGCCATAGAAACATCGATTTTGGTCAAAAATAAAAAATTTAAAAGTGCCCCAATTTCTGCTTTAAACTTTAGTTACCATCCCAAAATGAATCACTGAGATGAAAAAAGTTGATTTCGGAGCATGATTTTTGAACAGGAGCTTCAATGGTTTTGTGGCATATGAGAAATTCCCTAAGCCATAGACCCATCGATTTTGGTCAAAAATAAAAAAATTAAAAGTGCCCCAATTTCTGCTTTAAACTTTAGTTACCATCCCAAAATGAATCACTGAGATGAAAAAAGTTGATTTCGGAGCATGATTTTTGAACAGGAGCTTCAACGGTTTTGTGGTGTATGAGAAATTCCCTAAGCCCCGGACCCATCGATTTTGGTCAAAAATTAAAAAAACTAAAAGTGCCCCAATTTCTGCTTTAAACTTTAGTTACCGTTTCAAAATGATTCACTGAGATAAAAAAAAGATGATTTCGGAGCATGATTTTTGAACAGGAGCTTCAATGGTTTTGTGGCGTATGAGAAATTCCCTAAGCCATAGACCCATCGATTTTTGTCAAAAATAAAAAAAATTAAAAGTGCCCCAATTTCTGCTTTAAACTTTAGTTACCATCCCAAAATGAATCACTGAGATGAAAAAAGATGATTTCGGAGCATGATTTGTGAACAAGAGCTTCAATGGTTTTGTGGCATATGAGAAATTCCCTAAGCCCAAGACCGATCGATTTTGGTCAAAAATAAAAAAAAATAAAAGTGCCCCATTTTCTGCTTTAAACTTTAGTTACCGTTTCAAAATGAATCACTGAGATAAAAAAAAGATGATTTCGGAGCATGATTTGTGAACGGGAGCTTCAATGGTTTTGTGGCGTATGATAAATTCCCTAAGCCCCGGACCCATCGATTTTGGTCAAAAATAAAAAAATTAAAAGTGCCCCAATTTCTGCTTTAAACTTTAGTTACCATCCCAAAATGAATCACTGAGATGAAAAAAGTTGATTTCGGAGCATGATTTTTGAACAGGAGCTTCAACGGTTTTGTGGTGTATGAGAAATTCCCTAAGCCCCGGACCCATCGATTTTGGTCAAAAATTTAAAAAATTAAAAGTGCCCCAATTTCTGCTTTAAACTTTAGTTACCGTTTCAAAATGAATCACTGAGATAAAAAAAGATGATTTCGGAGCATGATTTTTGAACAGGAGCTTCAATGGTTTTGTGGCATATGAGAAATTTCCTAAGCCATAGACCCATCGATTTTGGTCAAAAAAAAAAAAAAAAGTGCCCCAATTTCTGCTTTAAACTTTAGTTACCATCCCAAAATGAATCACTGAGATGAAAAAAGATGAATTCGGAGCATGATTTGTGAACAGGAGCTTCAATGGTTTTGTGGCATATGAGAAATTCCCTAAGCCCCAGACCCATCGATTTTGATCAAAAATAAAAAAAATTAAAAGTGCCCCAATTTCTGCTTTAAACTTTAGTTACCATCCCAAAATGAATCACTGAGATGAAAAAAGTTGATTTCGGAGCATGATTTTTGAACAGGAGCTTCAATGGTTTTGTGGCATATGAAAAATTCCCTAAGCCCGGACCATTTGATTTTGGTCAAAAAGAAAAAATTTAAAAGTGCCCCAATTTCTGCTTTAAACTTTAGTTACCATCTCAAAATGAATCACTGAGATGAAAAAAGTTGATTTCGGAGCATTATTTTTGAACAGGAGCTTCAATGGTTTTGTGGCGTATGAGAAATTTCCTAAGCCCCGGACCTATCAATTTTGGTCAAAAATAAAAAAAATAAAAGTGCCCCAATATCTGCTTTAAACTTTAGTTACCATCTCAAAATGAATCACTAAGATGAAAAAAGTTGATTTCGGAGCATGATTTGTGAACAGGAGCTTCAACGGTTTTGTGGCGTATGAGAAATTCCCTAAGCCACGGACCCATCGATTTTGGTCAAAAATAAAACATTTTTAAAGTGCCCCAATTTCTGCTTTAAACTTTAGTTACCATCCCAAAATGAATCACTGAGATGAAAAAAGTTGATTTCGGAGCATGATTTTTGAACAGGAGCTTCAACGGTTTTGTGGTGTATGAGAAATTCCCTAAGCCCTGGACCCATTGATTTTGATCAAAAATAAAAAATGTAAAAGTGCCCCAATTTCAGCTTTAAACTTTAGTTACCATTTCAAAATGAATCACTGAGATAAAAAAAAGATGATTTCGGAGCATGATTTGTGAACAGGAGCTTCAATGGTTTTGTGGCATATGAGAAATTCCCTAAACCACGGACCCATCGATTTTGTTCAAAAATAAAACATTTTTAAAGTGCCCCAATTTCTGCTTTAAACTTTAGTTACCATCCCAAAATGAATCACTGAGATAAAAAAAAGTTGATTTCGGAGCATGATTTTTGAACAGGAGCTTCAATGTTTTTGTGGTGTTTGAGAAATTCCCTAAGCCCCA
The DNA here is from genome assembly GCF_028390025.1 of Pseudophryne corroboree. NCBI lineage: Eukaryota > Metazoa > Chordata > Amphibia > Anura > Myobatrachidae > Pseudophryne > Pseudophryne corroboree. Next base: position 26,447,150 of record NC_086446.1, on the reverse strand, counting down.
GACCGATCGATTTTGGTCAAAAATAAAAAATTTAAAAGTGCCCCAATTTCTGCTTTAAAGTTTATTTACCATCTCAAAATGAATCACTGAGATGAAAAAAGTTGATTTCGGAGCATTATTTTTGAACAGGAGCTTCAATGGTTTTGTGGCATATGAGAAATTCCCTAAGCCCCGGACCCATCGATTTTGGTCAAAAATAAAAAATTTTGAAGTGCCCCAATTTCTACTTTAAACTTTAGTTACCATCCCAAAATGAATCACTCAGATAAAAAAGTTGATTTGGGAGCATGATTTTTGAACAGGAGCTTCAATGGTTTTGTGGCATATGAGAAATTCCCTAAGCCATAGACCCATCGATTTTGGTCAAAAATAAAAAATTAAAAGTGCCCCAATTTCTGCTTTAAACTTTAGTTACCATCCCAAAATGAATCACTGAGTTGAAAAAAGTTGATTTCGGAGCATGATTTTTGAACAGGAGCTTCAACGGTTTTGTGGTGTATGAGAAATTCCCTAAGCCCCGGACCCATCGATTTTGGTCAAAAATTAAAAAAATTAAAAGTGCCCCAATTTCTGCTTTAAACTTTAGTTACCGTTTCAAAATGAATCACTGAGATAAAAAAAGATGATTTCGGAGCATGATTTTTGAACAGGAGCTTCAATGGTTTTGTGGCATATGAGAAATTCCCTAAGCCATAGACCCATCGATTTTTGTAAAAAATAAAAAAAATTAAAAGTGCCCCAATTTCTGCTTTAAACTTTAGTTACCATCCCAAAATGAATCACTGAGATTAAAAAAGATGATTTCGGAGCATGATTTGTGAACAGGAGCTTCAATGGTTTTGTGGCATATGAGAAATTCCCTAAGCCCCGGACCTATCAATTTTGGGCAAAAATAAAAAATTTAAAAGTGCCCCAATTTCTGCTTTAAACTTTAGTTACCATCTCAAAATGAATCACTGAGATGTAAAAAGTTGATTTCGAAGCATTATTTTTGAACAGGAGCTTCAATGGTATTGTGGTGTTTGAGAAATTCCTTTAAGCCCCGCACCCATCGAATTTGGGCAAACATAAAAAATGTAAAAGTGCCCCAATTTCAGCTTTAAACTTTAGTTACCATCCCAAAATGAATCACTGAGATGATAAAAGTTAATTTTGGAGCATGATTTTTGAACAGGAGCTTGAACGGTTTTGTGGCATATGAGAAATTCCCTAAGCCATAGATCCATCGATTTTGGTCAAAAATAAAAAATTTAAAAGTGCCCCAATTTCTGCTTTAAACTTTAGTTACCATCCCAAAATGAATCACTGAGATGAAAAAAGTTGATTTCGGAGCATGATTTTTGAACAGGAGCTTCAACGGTTTTGTGGTGTATGAGAAATTCCCTAAGCCCCAGACCCATCGATTTTGGTCAAAAATAAAAAATTTAAAAGTGCCCCAATTTCTGCTTTAAACTTTACTTACCATCCCAAAATGAATCACTGAGATTAAAAAAAGTTGATTTCGGAGCATGATTTTTGAACAGGAGCTTCAATGGTTTTGTGGTGTTTGAGAAATTCCCTAAGCCCCGGACCGATCAATTTTGGTCAAATATAAAAAAATTTAAAGTGCCCTAATTTCTGCTTTAAAGTTTAGTTACCATCTCAAAATGAATCACTGAGATGAAAAAAGTTGATTTGGGAGCATGATTTTTGAACAGGAGCTTCAATGGTTTTGTGGCATATGAGAAATTCCCCAAGCCATAGACCCATCGATTTTGGTCAAAAATAAAAAAATTAAAAGTGCCCCAATTTCTGCTTTAAACTTTAGTTACCATCCCAAAATGAATCACTGAGTTGAAAAAAGTTGATTTCGGAGCATGATTTTTGAACAGGAGCTTCAACGGTTTTGTGGTGTATGAGAAATTCCCTAAGCCCCGGACCCATCGATTTTGGTCAAAAATAAAAAAATTAAAAGTGCCCCAATTTCTGCTTTAAACTTTAGTTACCGTTTCAAAATGAATCACTGAGATAAAAAAAGATGATTTCGGAGCATGATTTTTGAACAGGAGCTTCAATGGTTTTGTGGTGTATGAGAAATTCCCTAAGCCCCGGACCCATCGATTTTGGTCAAAAATTAAAAAAATTAAAAGTGCCCCAATTTCTGCTTTAAACTTTAGTTACCGTTTCAAAATGAATCACTGAGATAAAAAAAAGATGATTTCGGAGCATGATTTTTGAACAGGAGCTTCAATGGTTTTGTGGCATATGAGAAATTCCCTAAGCCATAGACCCATCGATTTTTGTCAAAAATAAAAAAAATTAAAAGTGCCCCAATTTCTGCTTTAAACTTTAGTTACCATCCCAAAATGAATCACTGAGATGAAAAAAGTTGATTTCGGAGCATGATTTTTGAACAGGAGCTTCAATGGTTTTGTGGCATATGAGAAATTCCCTAAGCCCCAGACCGATCGATTTTGGTCAAAAATAAAAAAAAATAAAAAGTGCCCCAATTTCTGCTTTAAACTTTAGTTACCGTTTCAAAATGAATCACTGAGATAAAAAAAAGATGATTTCGGAGCATGATTTGTGAACAGGAGCTTCAATGGTTTTGTGGTGTATGATAAATTCCCTAAGCCCCGGACCCATCGATTTTGGGCAAAAATAAAAAATTTAAAAGTGCCCCAATTTCTGCTTTAAACTTTAGTTACCATCTCAAAATGAATCACTGAGATGTAAAAAGTTGATTTCGGAGCATTATTTTTGAACAGGAGCTTCAATGGTATTGTGGTGTTTGAGAAATTCCCTAAGCCCCGCACCCATCGATTTTGGGCAAACATAAAAAATGTAAAAGTGCCCCAATTTCTGCTTTAAACTTTAGTTACCATCCCAAAATGAATCACTGAGATGATAAAAGTTAATTTTGGAGCATGATTTTTGAACAGGAGCTTGAACGGTTTTGTGGCATATGAGAAATTCCCTAAGCCATAGATCCATCGATTTTGGTCAAAAATAAAAAATTTAAAAGTGCCCCAATTTCTGCTTTAAACTTTAGTTACCATCCCAAAATGAATCACTGAGATGAAAAAAGTTGATTTCGGAGCATGATTTTTGAACAGGAGCTTCAACGGTTTTGTGGTGTATGAGAAATTCCCTAAGCCCCAGACCCATCGATTTTGATCAAAAATAAAAAAAATTAAAAGTGCCCCAATTTCTGCTTTAAACTTTAGTTACCATCCCAAAATGAATCACTGAGATGAAAAAAGTTGATTTCGGAGCATGATTTGTGAACAGGAGCTTCAACGGTTTTGTGGTGTATGAGAAATTCCCTAAGCCCGGACCATTTGATTTTGGTCAAAAAGAAAAAATTTAAAAGTGCCCCAATTTCTGCTTTAAACTTTAGTTACCATCTCAAAATGAATCACTGAAATGAAAAAAGTTGATTTCGGAGCATTATTTTTGAACAGGAGCTTCAATGGTTTTGTGGCGTATGAGAAATTTCCTAAGCCCCGGACCTATCAATTTTGGTCAAAAATAAAAAAAATAAAAGTGCCCCAATATCTGCTTTAAACTTTAGTTACCATCTCAAAATAAATCACTAAGATGAAAAAAGTTGATTTCGGAGCATGATTTGTGAACAGGAGCTTCAACGGTTTTGTGGCGTATGAGAAATTCCCTAAGCCACGGACCCATCGATTTTGGTCAAAAATAATTTTTTTTAAAGTGCCCCAATTTCTGCTTTAAACTTTAGTTACCATCCCAAAATGAATCACTGAGATGAAAAAAGTTGATTTCGGAGCATGATTTTTGAACAGGAGCTTCAACGGTTTTGTGGTGTATGAGAAATTCCCTAAGCCCTGGACCCATTGATTTTGATCAAAAATAAAAAATGTAAAAGTGCCCCAATTTCAGCTTTAAACTTTAGTTACCATTTCAAAATGAATCACTGAGATAAAAAAAAGATGATTTCGGAGCATGATTTGTGAACAGGAGCTTCAATGGTTTTGTGGCATATGAGAAATTCCCTAAACCACGGACCCATCGATTTTGTTCAAAAATAAAACATTTTTAAAGTGCCCCAATTTCTGCTTTAAACTTTAGTTACCATCCCAAAATGAATCACTGAGATTTAAAAAGTTGATTTCGGAGCATTATTTTTGAACAGGAGCTTCAATGGTATTGTGGTGTTTGAGAAATTCCCTAAGCCCCGCACCCATCGATTTTGGGCAAACATAAAAAATGTAAAAGTGCCCCAATTTCTGCTTTAAACTTTAGTTACCATCCCAAAATGAATCACTGAGATGAAAAAAGTTGATTTCGGAGCATGATTTGTGAACAGGAGCTTCAATGGTTTTGTGGCATATCAGAAATTCCCTAAGCCCCAGACCGATCGATTTTGGTCAAAAATAAAAAATTTAAAAGTGCCCCAATTTCTGCTTTAAAGTTTAGTTACCATCTCAAAATGAATCACTGAGATGAAAAAAGTTGATTTGGGAGCATGATTTTTGAACAGGAGCTTCAATGGTTTTGTGGCATATGAGAAATTCCCTAAGCCATAGACCCATTGATTTTGGTCAAAAATAAAAAAATTTAAAGTGCCCCAATTTCTGCTTTAAACTTTAGTTACCATCCCAAAATGAATCACTGAGATGAAAAAAGTTGATTTCGGAGCATGATTTTTGAACAGGAGCTTCAACGGTTTTGTGGTGTATGAGAAATTCCCTAAGCCCCGGACCCATCGATTTTGGTCAAAAATGAAAAATTTAAAAGTGCCCCAATTTCTGCTTTAAACTTTAGTTACCATCTCAAAATGAATCACTGAGATGTAAAAAGTTGATTTCGGAGCATTATTTTTGAACAGGAGCTTCAATGGTATTGTGGTGTTTGAGAAATTCCCTAAGCCCCGCACCCATCGATTTTGGGCAAAAATAAAAATTTTTAAAGTGCCCCAATCTCTGCTTTAAACTTTAGTTACCATCCCAAAATGAATCACTGAGATGATAAAAGTTAATTTTGGAGCATGATTTTTGAACAGGAGCTTGAACGGTTTTGTGGCATATGAGAAATTCCCGAAGCCATAGATCCATTGATTTTGGTCAAAAATAAAAAATTTAAAAGTGCGCCAATTTCTGCTTTAAACTTTAGTTACCATCCCAAAATGAATCACTGAGATGAAAAAAGTTGATTTCGGAGCATGATTTTTGAACAGGAGCTTCAACGGTTTTGTGGTGTATGAGAAATTCCCTAAGCCCCGGACCCATCGATTTTGGTCAAAACAAAAAAAAATTAAAAGTGCCCCAATTTCTGCTTTAAACTTTAGTTACCGTTTCAAAATGAATCACTGAGATAAAAAAAGATGATTTCGGAGCATGATTTGTGAACAGGAGCTTCAATGGTTTTGTGGCGTATGAGAAATTCCCTAAGCCCCGGACCCATCGATTTTGGTCAAAAATAAAAAATTTAAAAGTGCTCCAATTTCTGCTTTAAACTGTAGTTACCATCTCAAAATGAATCACTGAGATGAAAAAAGTTGATTTCGGAGCATGATTTTTGAACAGGAGCTTCAATGGTTTTGTGGCATATGAGAAATTCCCTAAGCCATAGATCCATCGATTTTGGTCAAAAATAAAAAATTTAAAAGTGCCCCAATTTCTGCTTTAAACTTTACTTACCATCCCAAAATGAATCACTGAGATAAAAAAAAGTTGATTTCGGAGCATGATTTTTGAACAGGAGCTTCAATGGTTTTGTGGTGTTTGAGAAATTCCCTAAGCCCCGGACCGATCAATTTTGGTCAAATATAAAAAATTTAAAAGTGCCCCAATTTCTGCTTTAAAGTTTAGTTACCATCTCAAAATGAATCACTGAGATGAAAAAAGTTGATTTCGGAGCATGATTTGTGAACAGGAGCTTCAATGGTTTTGTGGCATATCAGAAATTCCCTAAGCCCCAGACCGATCGATTTTGGTCAAAAATAAAAAATTTAAAAGTGCCCCAATTTCTGCTTTAAAGTTTAGTTACCATCTCAAAATGAATCACTGAGATGAAAAAAGTTGATTTGGGAGCATGATTTTTGAACAGGAGCTTCAATGGTTTTGTGGCATATGAGAAATTCCCTAAGCCATAGACCCATTGATTTTGGTCAAAAATAAAAAAATTAAAAGTGCCCCAATTTCTGCTTTAAACTTTAGTTACCATCCCAAAATGAATCACTGAGATGAAAAAAGTTGATTTCGGAGCATGATTTTTGAACAGGAGCTTCAACGGTTTTGTGGTGTATGAGAAATTCCCTAAGCCCCGGACCCATCGATTTTGGTCAAAAATGAAAAATTTAAAAGTGCCCCAATTTTTGCTTTAAACTTTAGTTACCATCTCAAAATGAATCACTGAGATGAAAAAAGTTGATTTCGGATCATGATTTTTGAACAGAAGCTACAACGGTTTTTTGATGTATCAGAAATTCCCTAAGCCCCAGACCCATCGATTTTGGTCAAATATGAAACATTTTAAAGTGCCCCAATTTCTGCTTTAAACTTTAGTTACCATCCCAAAATGAATCACTGAGATGAAAAAAGTTGATTTCGGAGCATGATTTTTGAACAGGAGCTTCAACGGTTTTGTGGTGTATGAGAAATTCCCTAAGCCCCGGACCCATCGATTTTGGTCAAAACAAAAAAAAATTAAAAGTGCCCCAATTTCTGCTTTAAACTTTAGTTACCGTTTCAAAATGAATCACTGAGATAAAAAAAGATGATTTCGGAGCATGATTTGTGAACAGGAGCTTCAATGGTTTTGTGGCGTATGAGAAATTCCCTAAGCCCCGGACCCATCGATTTTGGTCAAAAATAAAAAATTTAAAAGTGCTCCAATTTCTGCTTTAAACTGTAGTTACCATCTCAAAATGAATCACCGAGATGAAAAAAGTTGATTTCGGAGCATGATTTTTGAACAGGAGCTTCAATGGTTTTGTGGCATATGAGAAATTCCCTAAGCCATAGACCGATCGATTTTGGTCAAAAAAAAAAAAATTAAAAGTGCCCCAATTTCTGCTTTAAACTTTAGTTACCGTTTCAAAATGAATTACTAAGATAAAAAAAGATGATTTCGGAGCATGATTTGTGAACAGGAGCTTCAATGGTTTTGTGGCGTATGAGAAATTCCCTAAGCCCCGGACCCATCGATTTTGGTCAAAAATAAAAAATTTAAAAGTGCCCCAATTTCTGCTTTAAACTTTAGTTACCATCTCAAAATGAATCACTGAGATGTAAAAAGTTGATTTCGGAGCATTATTTTTGAACAGGAGCTTCAATGGTATTGTGGTGTTTGAGAAATACCCTAAGCCCCGCACCCATCGATTTTGGGCAAAAATAAAAAAATTAAAAGTGCGCCAATTTCTGCTTTAAACTTTAGTTACCATCCCTAAATGAATCACTGAGATGAAAAAAGTTGATTTTGGAGCACGATTTTTGAACAGAAGCTACAACGGTTTTGTGGTGTATCAGAAATTCCCTAAGCCCCAGACCCATCGATTTTGGTCAAATATGAAACATTTTAAAGTGCCCCAATTTCTGCTTTAAACTTTAGTTACCATCCCAAAATGAATCACTGAGATGAAAAAAGTTGATTTCGGAGCATGATTTTTGAACAGGAGCTTCAATGGTTTTGTGGCATATGAGAAATTCCCTAAGCCCCGGCCCCATCGATTTTGGTAAAAAATAAAAAATTTAAAAGTGCCCCAATTTCTGCTTTAAACTTTAGTTACCATCTCAAAATGAATCACTGAGATGAAAAAAGTTGATTTCTGAGCATTATTTTGAAACAGGAGCTTCAATGGTTTTGTGGCATATGAGAAATTCCCTAAGCCCCGGACCTATCAATTTTGGTCAAAAAAAAAAAGTGCCCCAATTTCTGCTTTAAACTTTAGTTACCATCTCAAAATGAATCACTGAGATGAAAAAAGTTGATTTCGGATCATGATTTTTGAACAGGAGCTTCAACAGTTTTGTGGCGTTTGAGAAATTCCCTAAGCCCTGGACCCATCGATTTTGGTCAAAAATGAAAAATTTTAAAGTGCCCCAATTTCTGCTTTAAACTTTAGTTACCATCCCTAAATGAATCACTGAGATGAAAAAAGTTGATTTTGGAGCATGATTTTTGAACAGAGACTACAATGGTTTTGTGGTGTATGAGAAATTCCCTAAGCCCCAGACCCATCGATTTTGGTCAAAAATGAAAAATATTCAAGTGCCCCAATTTCTGCTTTAAACTTTAGTTACCATCCCAAAATGAATCACTGAGATAAAAAAGTTGATTTCGGAGCATGATTTTTGAACAGGAGCTTCAACGGTTTTGTGGCGTATGAGAAATTCCCTAAGCCCCGGACCCATCGATTTTGGTCAAAAATGAAAAATTTTAAAGTGCCCCAATTTCTGCTTTAAACTTTAGTTACCATCCCTAAATGAATCACTGAGATGAAAAAAGTTGATTTTGGAGCATGATTTTTGAACAGAAGCTACAACGGTTTTTTGATGTATCAGAAATTCCCTAAGCCCCAGACCCATCGATTTTGGTCAAATATGAAACATTTTAAAGTGCCCCAATTTCTGCTTTAAACTTTAGTTACCATCCCAAAATGAATCACTGAGATGAAAAAAGTTGATTTCGGAGCATGATTTTTGAACAGGAGCTTCAACGGTTTTGTGGCGTATGAGAAATTCCCTAAGCCCCGGACCCATCTATTTTGGTCAAAAATGAAAAATTTTAAAGTGCCCCAATTTCTGCTTTAAACTTTAGTTACCATCCCTAAATGAATCACTGAGATGAAAAAAGTTGATTTTGGAGCATGATTTTTGAACAGAAGCTACAACGGTTTTTTGGTGTATCAGAAATTCCCTAAGCCCCGGACCCATCGATTTTGGTCAAATATGAAACATTTTAAAGTGCCCCAATTTCTGCTTTAAACTTTAGTTACCATCCCAAAATGAATCACTGAGATGAAAAAAGTTGATTTCGGAGCATGATTTTTGAACAGGAGCTTCAATGGTTTTGTGGCATATGAGAAATTCCCTAAGCCCCAGACCCATCGATTTTGGTCAAAAATAAAAAATTTAAAAGTGCCCCAATTTTTGCTTTAAACTTTAGTTACCATCTCAAAATGAATCACTGAGATGAAAAAAGTTGATTTCGGATCATGATTTTTGAACAGGAGCTTCAACAGTTTTGTGGCGTTTGAGAAATTCCCTAAGCCCTGGACCCATCGATTTTGGTCAAAAATTAAAAATTTTAAAGTGCCCCAATTTCTGCTTTAAACTTTAGTTACCATCCCTAAATGAATCACTGAGATGAAAAAAGTTGATTTTGGAGCATGATTTTTGAACAGAGACTACAATGGTTTTGTGGTGTATGAGAAATTCCCTAAGCCCCAGACCCATCGATTTTGGTCAAAAATGAAAAATATTCAAGTGCCCCAATTTCTGCTTTAAACTTTAGTTACCATCCCAAAATGAATCACTGAGATAAAAAAGTTGATTTCGGAGCATGATTTTTGAACAGGAGCTTCAACGGTTTTGTGGCGTATGAGAAATTCCCTAAGCCCCGGACCCATCGATTTTGGTCAAAAATGAAAAATTTTAAAGTGCCCCAATTTCTGCTTTAAACTTTAGTTACCATCCCTAAATGAATCACTGAGATGAAAAAAGTTGATTTTGGAGCATGATTTTTGAACAGAAGCTACAACGGTTTTTTGATGTATCAGAAATTCCCTAAGCCCCAGACCCATCGATTTTGGTCAAATATGAAACATTTTAAAGTGCCCCAATTTCTGCTTTAAAATTTAGTTACCATCCCAAAATGAATCACTGAGATGAAAAAAGTTGATTTCGGAGCATGATTTTTGAACAGGAGCTTCAACGGTTTTGTGGCGTATGAGAAATTCCCTAAGCCCCGGACCCATCGATTTTGGTCAAAAATGAAAAATTTTAAAGTGCCCCAATTTCTGCTTTAAACTTTAGTTACCATCCCTAAATGAATCACTGAGATGAAAAAAGTTGATTTTGGAGCATGATTTTTGAACAGAAGCTACAACGGTTTTTTGGTGTATCAGAAATTCCCTAAGCCCCGGACCCATCGATTTTGGTCAAATATGAAACATTTTAAAGTGCCCCAATTTCTGCTTTAAACTTTAGTTACCATCCCAAAATGAATCACTGAGATAAAAAAGTTGATTTCGGAGCATGATTTTTGAACAGGAGCTTCAATGGTTTTGTGGCATATGAGAAATTCCCTAAGCCCCGGACCCATCGATTTTGGTATAAAATAATTTTTTTTAAAGTGCCCCAATTTCTGCTTTAAACTTTAGTTACCGTTTCAAAATGAATCACTGAGATAAAAAAAAGATGATTTCGGAGCATGATTTGTGAACGGGAGCTTCAATGGTTTTGTGGCGTATGATAAATTCCCTAAGCCCCGGACCCATCGATTTTGGGCAAAAATAAAAAATTTAAAAGTGCCCCAATTTCTGCTTTAAACTTTAGTTACCATCTCAAAATGAATCACTGAGATTTAAAAAGTTGATTTCGGAGCATTATTTTTGAACAGGAGCTTCAATGGTATTGTGGTGTTTGAGAAATTCCCTAAGCCCCGCACCCATCGATTTTGGGCAAACATAAAAAATGTAAAAGTGCCCCAATTTCTGCTTTAAACTTTAGTTACCATCCCAAAATGAATCACTGAGATGATAAAAGTTAATTTTGGAGCATGATTTTTGAACAGGAGCTTGAACGGTTTTGTGGCATATGAGAAATTCCCTAAGCCATAGATCCATCGATTTTGGTCAAAAATAAAAAATTTAAAAGTGCCCCAATTTCTGCTTTAAACTTTAGTTACCATCCCAAAATGAATCACTGAGATGAAAAAAGTTGATTTCGGAGCATGATTTTTGAACAGGAGCTTCAACGGTTTTGTGGTGTATGAGAAATTCCCTAAGCCCCAGACCCATCGATTTTGGTCAAAAATAAAAAATTTAAAAGTGCCCCAATTTCTGCTTTAAACTTTACTTACCATCCCAAAATGAATCACTGAGATAAAAAAAAGTTGATTTCGGAGCATGATTTTTGAACAGGAGCTTCAATGGTTTTGTGGTGTTTGAGAAATTCCCTAAGCCCCGGACCGATCAATTTTGGTCAAATATAAAAAATTTAAAAGTGCCCCAATTTCTGCTTTAAAGTTTAGTTACCATCTCAAAATGAATCACTGAGATGAAAAAAGTTGATTTCGGAGCATGATTTGTGAACAGGAGCTTCAATGGTTTTGTGGCATATGAGAAATTCCCTAAGCCCCAGACCGATCGATTTTGGTCAAAAATAAAAAATTTAAAAGTGCCCCAATTTCTGCTTTAAAGTTTAGTTACCATCTCAAAATGAATCACTGAGATGAAAAAAGTTGATTTGGGAGCATGATTTTTGAACAGGAGCTTCAATGGTTTTGTGGCATATGAGAAATTCCCTAAGCCATAGACCCATTGATTTTGGTCAAAAATAAAAAAATTAAAAGTGCCCCAATTTCTGCTTTAAACTTTAGTTACCATCTCAAAATAAATCACTGAGATGAAAAAAGTTGATTTCGGAGCATTATTTTTGAACAGGAGCTTCAATGGTTTTGTGGCATATGAGAAATTCCTTAAGCCCCGGACCCATCGATTTTGGTAAAAAATAAAAAATTTAAAAGTGCCCCAATTTCTGCTTTAAACTTTAGATACCATCTCAAAATGAATCACTGAGATGAAAAAAGTTGATTTCTGAGCATTATTTTTGAACAGGAGCTTCAATGGTTTTGTGGCATATGAGAAATTCCCTAAGCCCCGGACCTATCAATTTTGGTCAAAAAAAAAAAAGTGCCCCAATTTCTGCTTTAAACTTTAGTTACCATCTCAAAATGAATCACTGAGATGAAAAAAGTTGATTTCGGATCATGATTTTTGAACAGGAGCTTCAACAGTTTTGTGGCGTTTGAGAAATTCCCTAAGCCCTGGACCCATCGATTTTGGTCAAAAATGAAAAATTTTAAAGTGCCCCAATTTCTGCTTTAAACTTTAGTTACCATCCCTAAATGAATCACTGAGATGAAAAAAGTTGATTTTGGAGCATGATTTTTGAACAGAGACTACAATGGTTTTGTGGTGTATGAGAAATTCCCTAAGCCCCAGACCCATCGATTTTGGTCAAAAATGAAAAATATTCAAGTGCCCCAATTTCTGCTTTAAACTTTAGTTACCATCCCAAAATGAATCACTGAGATAAAAAAGTTGATTTCGGAGCATGATTTTTGAACAGGAGCTTCAACGGTTTTGTGGCGTATGAGAAATTCCCTAAGCCCCGGACCCATCGATTTTGGTCAAATATGAAACATTTTAAAGTGCCCCAATTTCTGCTTTAAACTTTAGTTACCATCCCAAAATGAATCACTGAGATGAAAAAAGTTGATTTTGGAGCATGATTTTTTAACAGAAGCTACAACGGTTTTTTGGTGTATCAGAAATTCCCTAAGCCCCGGACCCATCGATTTTGGTCAAATATGAAACATTTTAAAGTGCCCCAATTTCTGCTTTAAACTTTAGTTACCATCCCAAAATGAATCACTGAGATGAAAAAAGTTGATTTCGGAGCATGATTTTTGAACAGGAGCTTCAATGGTTTTGTGGCATATGAGAAATTCCCTAAGCCCCAGACCCATCGATTTTGGTCAAAAATAAAAAATTTAAAAGTGCCCCAATTTTTGCTTTAAACTTTAGTTACCATCTCAAAATGAATCACTGAGATGAAAAAAGTTGATTTCGGATCATGATTTTTGAACAGAAGCTACAACGGTTTTTTGATGTATCAGAAATTCCCTAAGCCCCAGACCCATCGATTTTGGTCAAATATGAAACATTTTAAAGTGCCCCAATTTCTGCTTTAAACTTTAGTTACCATCCCAAAATGAATCACTGAGATGAAAAAAGTTGATTTCGGAGCATGATTTTTGAACAGGAGCTTCAACGGTTTTGTGGCGTATGAGAAATTCCCTAAGCCCCGGACCCATCGATTTTGGTCAAAAATGAAAAATTTTAAAGTGCCCCAATTTCTGCTTTAAACTTTAGTTACCATCCCTAAATGAATCACTGAGATGAAAAAAGTTGATTTTGGAGCATGATTTTTGAACAGAAGCTACAACGGTTTTTTGATGTATCAGAAATTCCCTAAGCCCCAGACCCATCGATTTTGGTCAAATATGAAACATTTTAAAGTGCCCCAATTTCTGCTTTAAACTTTAGTTACCATCCCAAAATGAATCACTGAGATGAAAAAAGTTGATTTCGGAGCATGATTTTTGAACAGGAGCTTCAACGGTTTTGTGGCGTATGAGAAATTCCCTAAGCCCCGGACCCATCTATTTTGGTCAAAAATGAAAAATTTTAAAGTGCCCCAATTTCTGCTTTAAACTTTAGTTACCATCCCTAAATGAATCACTGAGATGAAAAAAGTTGATTTTGGAGCATGATTTTTGAACAGAAGCTACAACAGTTTTTTGGTGTATCAGAAATTCCCTAAGCCCCGGACCCATCGATTTTGGTCAAATATGAAACATTTTAAAGTGCCCCAATTTCTGCTTTAAACTTTAGTTACCATCCCAAAATGAATCACTGAGATGAAAAAAGTTGATTTCGGAGCATGATTTTTGAACAGGAGCTTCAATGGTTTTGTGGCATATGAGAAATTCCCTAAGCCCCAGACCCATCGATTTTGGTCAAAAATAAAAAATTTAAAAGTGCCCCAATTTTTGCTTTAAACTTTAGTTACCATCTCAAAATGAATCACTGAGATGAAAAAAGTTGATTTCGGATCATGATTTTTGAACAGGAGCTTCAACAGTTTTGTGGCGTTTGAGAAATTCCCTAAGCCCTGGACCCATCGATTTAGGTCAAAAATTAAAAATTTTAAAGTGCCCCAATTTCTGCTTTAAACTTTAGTTACCATCCCAAAATGAATCACTGAGATGAAAAAAGTTGATTTTGGAGCATGATTTTTGAACAGAGACTACAATGGTTTTGTGGTGTATGAGAAATTCCCTAAGCCCCAGACCCATCGATTTTGGTCAAAAATGAAAAATATTCAAGTGCCCCAATTTCTGCTTTAAACTTTAGTTACCATCCCAAAATGAATCACTGAGATAAAAAAGTTGATTTCGGAGCATGATTTTTGAACAGGAGCTTCAACGGTTTTGTGGCGTATGAGAAATTCCCTAAGCCCCGGACCCATCGATTTTGGTCAAAAATGAAAAATTTTAAAGTGCCCCAATTTCTGCTTTAAACTTTAGTTACCATCCCTAAATGAATCACTGAGATGAAAAAAGTTGATTTTGGAGCATGATTTTTGAACAGAAGCTACAACGGTTTTTTGATGTATCAGAAATTCCCTAAGCCCCAGACCCATCGATTTTGGTCAAATATGAAACATTTTAAAGTGCCCCAATTTCTGCTTTAAAATTTAGTTACCATCCCAAAATGAATCACTGAGATGAAAAAAGTTGATTTCGGAGCATGATTTTTGAACAGGAGCTTCAACGGTTTTGTGGCGTATGAGAAATTCCCTAAGCCCCGGACCCATCGATTTTGGTCAAAAATGAAAAATTTTAAAGTGCCCCAATTTCTGCTTTAAACTTTAGTTACCATCCCTAAATGAATCACTGAGATGAAAAAAGTTGATTTTGGAGCATGATTTTTGAACAGAAGCTACAACGGTTTTTTGGTGTATCAGAAATTCCCTAAGCCCCGGACCCATCGATTTTGGTCAAATATGAAACATTTTAAAGTGCCCCAATTTCTGCTTTTAACTTTAGTTACCATCCCAAAATGAATCACTGAGATGAAAAAAGTTGATTTCGGAGCATGATTTTTGAACAGGAGCTTCAATGGTTTTGTGGCATATGAGAAATTCCCTAAGCCCCAGACCCATCGATTTTGGTCAAAAATAAAAAATTTAAAAGTGCCCCAATTTTTGCTTTAAAGTTTAGTTACCATCTCAAAATGAATCACTGAGATGAAAAAAGTTGATTTCGGAGCATGATTTTTGAACAGGAGCTTCAATAGTTTTGTGGCGTATGAGAAAATCCCTAAGCCCTGGACCCATCGATTTTGGTCAAAAATGAAAAATTTTAAAGTGCCCAAATTTCTGCTTTAAACTTTAGTTACCATCCCAAAATGAATCACTGAGATAAAAAAGTTGATTTCGGAGCATGATTTTTGAACAGGAGCTTCAATGGTTTTGTGGCATATGAGAAATTCCCTAAGCCCCGGACCCATCGATTTTGGTATAAAATAATTTTTTTTAAAGTGCCCCAATTTCTGCTTTAAACTTTAGTTACCGTTTCAAAATGAATCACTGAGATAAAAAAAAGATGATTTCGGAGCATGATTTGTGAACGGGAGCTTCAATGGTTTTGTGGCGTATGATAAATTCCCTAAGCCCCGGACCCATCGATTTTGGGCAAAAATAAAAAATTTAAAAGTGCCCCAATTTCTGCTTTAAACTTTAGTTACCATCTCAAAATGAATCACTGAGATTTAAAAAGTTGATTTCGGAGCATTATTTTTGAACAGGAGCTTCAATGGTATTGTGGTGTTTGAGAAATTCCCTAAGCCCCGCACCCATCGATTTTGGGCAAACATAAAAAATGTAAAAGTGCCCCAATTTCTGCTTTAAACTTTAGTTACCATCCCAAAATGAATCACTGAGATGATAAAAGTTAATTTTGGAGCATGATTTTTGAACAGGAGCTTGAACGGTTTTGTGGCATATGAGAAATTCCCTAAGCCATAGATCCATCGATTTTGGTCAAAAATAAAAAATTTAAAAGTGCCCCAATTTCTGCTTTAAACTTTAGTTACCATCCCAAAATGAATCACTGAGATGAAAAAAGTTGATTTCGGAGCATGATTTTTGAACAGGAGCTTCAACGGTTTTGTGGTGTATGAGAAATTCCCTAAGCCCCAGACCCATCGATTTTGGTCAAAAATAAAAAATTTAAAAGTGCCCCAATTTCTGCTTTAAACTTTACTTACCATCCCAAAATGAATCACTGAGATAAAAAAAAGTTGATTTCGGAGCATGATTTTTGAACAGGAGCTTCAATGGTTTTGTGGTGTTTGAGAAATTCCCTAAGCCCCGGACCGATCAATTTTGGTCAAATATAAAAAATTTAAAAGTGCCCCAATTTCTGCTTTAAAGTTTAGTTACCATCTCAAAATGAATCACTGAGATGAAAAAAGTTGATTTCGGAGCATGATTTGTGAACAGGAGCTTCAATGGTTTTGTGGCATATGAGAAATTCCCTAAGCCCCAGACCGATCGATTTTGGTCAAAAATAAAAAATTTAAAAGTGCCCCAATTTCTGCTTTAAAGTTTAGTTACCATCTCAAAATGAATCACTGAGATGAAAAAAGTTGATTTGGGAGCATGATTTTTGAACAGGAGCTTCAATGGTTTTGTGGCATATGAGAAATTCCCTAAGCCATAGACCCATTGATTTTGGTTAAAAATAAAAAAATTAAAAGTGCCCCAATTTCTGCTTTAAACTTTAGTTACCATCCCAAAATGAATCACTGAGATGAAAAAAGTTGATTTCGGAGCATGATTTTTGAACAGGAGCTTCAACGGTTTTGTGGTGTATGAGAAATTCCCTAAGCCCCGGACCCATCGATTTTGGTCAAAACAAAAAAAAATTAAAAGTGCCCCAATTTCTGCTTTAAACTTTAGTTACCGTTTCAAAATGAATCACTGAGATAAAAAAAGATGATTTCGGAGCATGATTTGTGAACAGGAGCTTCAATGGTTTGTGGCGTATGAGAAATTCCCTAAGCCCCGGACCCATCGATTTTGGTCAAAAATAAAAAATTTAAAAGTGCTCCAATTTCTGCTTTAAACTGTAGTTACCATCTCAAAATGAATCACTGAGATGAAAAAAGTTGATTTCGGAGCATGATTTTTGAACAGGAGCTTCAATGGTTTTGTGGCATATGAGAAATTCCCTAAGCCATAGACCGATCGATTTTGGTCAAAAAAAAAATAATTAAAAGTGCCCCAATTTCTGCTTTAAACTTTAGTTACCGTTTCAAAATGAATTACTAAGATAAAAAAAGATGATTTCGGAGCATGATTTGTGAACAGGAGCTTCAATGGTTTTGTGGCGTATGAGAAATTCCCTAAGCCCCGGACCCATCGATTTTGGTCAAAAATAAAAAATTTAAAAGTGCCCCAATTTCTGCTTTAAACTTTAGTTACCATCTCAAAATGAATCACTGAGATGTAAAAAGTTGATTTCGGAGCATTATTTTTGAACAGGAGCTTCAATGGTATTGTGGTGTTTGAGAAATTCCCTAAGCCCCGCACCCATCGATTTTGGGCAAAAATAAAAAAATTAAAAGTGCGCCAATTTCTGCTTTAAACTTTAGTTACCATCCCTAAATGAATCAC